>NW_020713472.1:0-5819 GCF_002925995.2 Terrapene triunguis | reverse complement strand
CGCTCTCCCGAGTTACCTGGTAGCTATGCCTAGTGGATCCCAACAATCCCCCCTTTGAGAATACTCAACAAACCTTTGTTAGAGTTTTCTCATACTCTAAAGAAAATAAGGGGTTAAGCTCCATGCAATCAGGATTATCAATAAGAGGGTATAAGGGAACTTCTGGGGTATGGGAGGTACAACACTCTTCTCCAATAAGGGCACAGACGCCGCCTCGTGAGGCTAACACATAATCTAGGGCCTGACGGTTCTGCAAAGCCAGCAGTCAAAGCTGGTACAGCTCAGAACTTATGCTTTTCTCTATGGCCAGGGTATCATTGGCAAACTTAAATTGTCAGAGGTGCTACTGCTAGTAACCATCCACCTCTGACAATAGTCTGACCAATTTTGAGGTACTACTCTCCAGGGCAATCCCGCTGAATGATGGGGAGTCTGGGCACATATTCAACAGTTGGAGAGATAGAACTCATGGGCAAAGGCAATTTTTCAGGGCCTCATAGATATTGGTAGCCATATTTGCAGGGATGGCTCCCCATCCTGCATGCAATGTGGGTGAAACAGTAGGTAACAGAAGAATTGCCTCTGTGAGAAAAAGAAAGGCTGTGAGAGACCCTAAACCTAAACCCATATTGTAATTACCACAACCCAAATACCCAGAGGATAACAAGAATTATTGACACTAAACAAGTCAAAAAAATAACAAGACCAAATACATAGACCAGGTCGGCTTTCTGTGAGAAAATAAAACCAATGCTCAGGGTTCTCGCGGGGAGTATGCTGTGACTGTTCAGAGAGATCACAACGCATTCCCAGTGATCCTTACTGTCTTTTGAATAACAGCTTAAGTCCCAAATAGTCGTTAGCAGTCTTCTTCGCAGGCTGGACAGTCCACTGTTTAGGAGCGGGCACTGCTTTCAGTCGAGAGTGATGAATTCAGTTTTTATGTCCTTCGACCTTTGCCGCTGTATGGGTGATAAGCAGGACGCTGTGGGGTCCCTTCCACTTCTCTTGGAGAGGCTCGTCCTTCCAGGTCCGCACGAGAATGGAGTCATCAGGCTGCAGGGAGTGGACCCGAGGTATCCAGCAGAAGAGGCTGTGAATCTTTGGTGTACCTGTGAAGAGAAGAAAGAACAGCAGACAGAGGGCACATGTACTGAGACAAGAAACCATACCCCATCTCCCATTCCCCTGCCAGAACTGGGGTACCATTCATAGGCCATGCTTTTCCAAACATAATCTCGAAGGGACTAAGCCCTATCCTACCCTTAGGGAGAGCACGAATGCAAAGTAACACAAGGGGCAAGGCATCAGGCCACTTAAGAGAGGCCTCCTGACAGACCTTTGAGAGGTGTCCCTTGAGTGTCTGATTTGTGCGTTCCACTACTCCACTGGCTTGTGGTCACCAGGGTGTGTGGAGTTTCCAGGGGATTTGCAGAGCACTTGATATCTTTTGAACCACTTGAGATGTGAAGTGTGTTCCATTATCAGATTCCATCCACTGAGGAAGGCCGAAGCGAGGAATGATCTCCTTAACAAACTTAAGAGCCACTGTCTTGGCAGTGTTGTTGCGACATGGGAAGGCTTCAGGCCACCCGCTGAATCGATCCACTAAGACGAGAAGGTACCTGTACCCGTGAGTCCTGGGAAACTCAGTAAAGTCTATTTGCCACACTAATCCTGGACCTGGGGTAGGTTCCAGGGTGGCTGGTGGCACTGCTACTCCTGGTCGAGGGTTATTCTTTTGGCAAATTAAACATTCAGCTTGTACCTGTGATGCTAGGGGTTTAAGTCCAGAGGTCAGAAAATATTTATTCATGAGCTGGATAAGAGCCTCTCTGCCTGCGTGTGTGGTTTGATGCAGTTTCTGCAACACTGGTTGAATCAGGCCCTTGGGCAGGAGGATTTTTCCCTCTGTGGAATAAAGCCATCCCTCCTTTTCCTGGAGACCGAGACTGTCAGCCAGGTTTCTGTCCTCTTGGGAGTACTGAGGGGCTGCAAGCTCACCCACTGATGGGATGAGGGCATGCATTTGGGCATTCTCCTCTGTTGGTGATTTCAGGATAGCAGCTCGCTTAGTTTCCTTGTCTGCTCTGGCATTGCCCTTGATTACATCTTGATCTTCCCTCTGATGGGCTTTGCAATGTACCACTGCTACTGCTGAGGGGAGTTGTACTGCTTCTAAAAGCCGGAGAATTTGAGACCCATGCTTGACCGGAGAGCCTTGGGCTGTTAGCCTGCAGGTAAACTCTCAGCTTCCATGGTATCATGAAGAGACACAATAGCATAACCAGCCCCCCTTTGCCCATCCACAACAGTACTACTTCCATCTGTATACCATTCCAAGTCAGCATTTGGGAGTGGCTGATCTTTTAGATCTGGGCGGCTAGAATACTGAACATCTATGATTTCTAAACAGTCATGTTCCTGCTTTTCTGTCTCTGGTAGCAGTGTAGCTGGATTAAGGGAGGGACAGGTCTGCAGGGTGACTTCAGGATTCTCTAACAGCTTCGCCTGGTACCGAGCAACCCGAGCCTGTGTGAGCCAAAGACCACCCTTAGTGTCCAGCAAGGCTCGGACCATATGGGGAATATACACTTGGACAGTTCCTCCCAGTGTCAGTTTCTCCGCTTCCCCAAGCACTAGAGCAGTAGCTGCGACCCGCCCTCAAACAGGCTGGCCATCCCCTTGAAACTTGATCCAGTTGTTTAGAAAAGTATGCCACAGGACGCTTCCAGGCACCTAATAGCTGAAATGCCCTGTCCGCTTCTGGGGACCGGTGAAAGGGGTCATGTTCCGCTCCCTTAACACATTTATACAGAGGTTTAGCCCACAGTCCAAACTCTGGAATCCATATTCTGCAAAAACCTGCCATGCCCAGGAATGCCCTAAGCCGTTTGCTGGGGATGGGAACTTGGCAGATAGCCTCCTTCCTTTCGTTTGAGAGCTGTCTCTCTCTCTGCCTGATGTGAAATCCCAGATATTGATCCTCTGAAAGAGCAATTTGGGCTTTGCTTTGAGATACCCTGTATCCTCGCAGTCCAATAAAGTTTAGGAGACTCACAGTAGCTCTGAGACAAGGGATTAGATCCACAGCAGCAATTAGCAAGTCATCTACATATTACAGCAAGAGGGCTTTGTCTGAATTATCCCACTCCTCCAAGTCTCTGGCCAAAGCCTGTCCGAACAGAGTGGGGGAATTTTTAAATCCTTGAGCCAATACTATCCAGCAAAACTGCCTTTTAACCCTTCTGTTGTCCTCATTATGCCTTGCAGTATTTTGCAGATCTCAGTTGCTTGGGCACATTCAGGCCCCCCCCCCCTTTTTCTTGGTTGTCAGCAAAGTCTTGGCTATGAACAATGTCCTTGGACTGGGGCCAGCTGTATTTTCCTCTCAGTTAACTCATTCTGTGCTTTTTTTTCTCTTCTCCCTTTCTCGGCTTCTTCTAACTTCCAAAGGAACCTTCTACTCTTCACTTATACACCTTTTCTCTAACCATTAACACATACACATTGCCATCCCTTTCCAGTAACATAATTTCTGTGCAAAGCTTTGATGCAACAAACCAGGACAAGCACACTCACTTCTCAGGATTTCACTCTGTACAACCTCTGGTGTCTAATAGCTTTCCCTTTTAAACCTTAAATGCCTTCTCTCTCTTTACTAGATCTTTTATCTGCTATTTTGTTACCCAAAAACAAATTTAAATCTTTTATTCTCCTGGCTTTGACTACCCTGCTGCAGCCACAACCTTTGGTCTTTAGTTAAAACATTTTAAATCTTGTAAAGCGTTAAGTCACCTTAAGGATTAAATGCTAAATACCTTAAACAACACTAGTTTCCTGTGTCTGGCAAAAGTATTCTCAGTTTTGCAACTTTAAAACAATACTAATTCATCTCAAACTTATAAAACACAGATTGTATACAGCAGGAGTGTTCTTCAGCAAATTAGACTAACGTAGTCATAGTTGAATAATTCCACTTAAATAACCTCTTGCCTGAATTACTTACAGACATTCCTACCAAGTTTCACTGCTTGATTCCCTCTAGCAACTACAGAGTTAACTTCTCACTCTCTTTTCTTAAATCACTTGCTTGTCTCCCAAAACGACACCCAATCAACTCAGATTTTACCATTCCAATTATTGTCCTGGGGATTTGAAATCCCCATGCTTATAATTACTTACTCTTTTCCTTCCACTATGCCCTCAAAGTTTCCAACCTGTTTTCCAATCTCTCTGTCTGTTGCCTGCCCGCTTGGGCCCGATCCTGCTTTTCTTGCTGAACCGTCCCTTCCATGGGCACCGGCTTTTTTTTTTCACTACCAATTTAGCTAGGAGGGTGGGTTTCTCAACTAGCCCCCACCCTTCCTGGTCTCTTCCCTTAAACATTCTTACTCATAAGGCTACCCGAGTCCTCCCTCGTGAGGCTTATGGCTAGCTAGACAACCTTCAAAGATAGAAATGAACTTGCTTGGATTCGTTGAGAATTCTCCTGCCTCTGCCTTAAAAGCAGCCAGATGTTAAAAGCAACATGACACAAGATCCTGTGTTCCTGGACGGGCTACCACACTCTCAGTAATCAACGGATACAATCCCACCAAGGGGGGGGTACTCTCTAAAGCCTGTGGGGGTGAAGGAGCCGAAGGGGACACCGATTCTGGCATTACAACAGTGGGAGGGTTCTGGGGTTTAGCAGCCGTTACTACCGAGCCTGTCGGAGTCAAATGGCACTTGAGCAAGATATCAGTCCTATTTCTTAACACCATAAACGTATATGTTAACATACATTCCAAGGGTGTCCCAGCACATGTGCTTTGTCCGGACCCCATTATGCTCGTGTCTAATTAAACCTGGTCACGGGTTCGACCGACCCCCCTTGCGATCAAGATATCCTGGTCACGGGGTTTCCCCTCGCAGGAGTCTCGGTGCGGCTAGAGTCGGTTTAAGTCCTAGACCTGGTTATCACAATTTTGGCTTCCAGAATATCATTAGTATGAAGAAAAACAGTACCCCTGCCAAGAATAAAAGCAAGCCCTGGGGCTTTTCTACGTCCCAGTAATTGTCCAGTGCGGCCCACAGACTAGGAAAGTTAGTGAAATTATTCATTAAACGTTGCCTGCTTTGTTATCATAACCACAAAACATTTGTCCATCTACAATACCTTCCCACACAGGGATTACCCAAAGGGCCCAATTTACACTGCGGGGGCGTTATCCCTCAAACCCAAGAGGTAAACGCACTTACCGCCCGGAGTGGCCGCGTCCGGCTGTTGGACCTTCCCCTTCTTCTGGTACCATCTTATCTCCGTGTCGTTAGGAGTTCTCTTTAGAGAGGACACAGCCACCCCGACCGATTGTGACGACCCGAGGCCCGAGCAAACCAACAGCTCGAGGTGGCCACTCCTCGGAATCGCCTTCGGTCGCCGGTCAGTGTCCTCCACAGGGAGAGAAGTCCCGGCGGAGTCGCCAGTTTGTTGGCCAAATAGGGCTCGTTTCCCCCCGGAGCTTACCTAATTACACCAAGGAGGCACGGAGAGACAAGAAGACGGGTACCAGGTCCTTTTTATTTGTCAGTCAGCTGAGAGGGCGCTCCTCGGCTCGTGCCAGAAGTGACACACCTTACATGGGCGACATAGGCCCTTTTTATAGCCAGTAGTAAACAACTTAGCCTTCGTCGTTTTGCGTCATTATACTAACCGATAGATAACAGGTTACACAGAATACATATTATTTTGGGGAAGGGGATACAAGAGACATCTGTTGCGGATACATTTGTCATTTTGAAGGGAGAACACGGTACGTTCCTTGACCCTTTGCACT
>NW_020713471.1:0-5361 GCF_002925995.2 Terrapene triunguis | reverse complement strand
ACAGAGTGGTCTTGACAAAATTGTGAGTCCTGATTCTAACTTTGACAATTTGGAGGTTCCACCGAGATGGCAACCGTCTTCACTGGGGCTGTGTGATTTCTGACCGTTTTTGTAGGACGACCGTGGTAGCCGGCACCTGGGCATTTGGCCCGAGCGGTCCTCCTCCTGAACGGAAGGGCACACAACCACAGTGAGGTCTACGCCATTGAACCTGTTGGTTCCCACTCTGTTCTGGTAGGGATCCCAGGATCTGGCATCAGGAATCTGGTCAGGTAATTATTTCTGTGTTTTGTCCGGACTGAGGACTGTCCTGTCTCTGTGTCTATCTGTCCTCCTGTGGAGTGTTTGAGTCTGGGTGCCATCTCCGTCCGGGGATCGGCCGACCAAGGGGTTCCTGTCCCTGCGGTCTGAGTGAGTGAAATCTGCACAATCGCAGCCGCACCACACCTTGGGTAAAACCCTTGGTGTGAAAGCAAGGGCGATTGAGGCAGTAGCCTGTGGGCTCCTTTTGTGTGTTGCACCGGGCATCGCTCTGACGAACCCGAATTTCCTTCTTGTGTGGTTGGTGTGTGTGTAAAGTCCTCCTGTATGGGTAACCAGACCTCTAAGTCGGGACAGTTCCCTAAAGGAACGCCGGCTCATTTTATGTATTTTAGGAAGGGTCCGGACTCCTGTAAATTTCTGGAAAAATGGTCTAGGCTAACTCAGGGAGATCCCAAAACTCAGTGGCCACTGTTAGGATCTTGGGACAAGGACCGAGTAGACGTCTTAAAAGACAAACTCGGCCAATCTAACACTAAATTGGCCAGAGGAGAGGTTGATTGTTTCATGCAGTGGTGGGAAGAGGCAAATCGTAGGTGGACAGAATCGAAACTCGCCTCTCTCAAAGATTCAAATGATAAGTTAAAAGCTTTATTGAAAACCTCCTCTCCCACCACCAGACCGAGCGCTCCCCTTTTCCCCGTTCTCCGAGCAGATCCCCCTTCATACTCCTGTCTCTCTGTGAAAAAAGATGAAGAAAACTCCTTGTTAGATTCTGGGGATGATGATGAGGAAGACGCATTAATTGGCTTGGCAGCCTTGCGTCGGATCAATAGACCGTCACCAGATTCCCCAGCTCAGGAACAACTGTCACCAGATTCCCCAGCTCAGGAACAATTTCCAGAGATCTCCAGTTCAGACCCGTCCGGATCGTCCGATACCACCCAGGCCCATTCCTCTGATCCCGCTCTGCCCCGTAAAAGCTTACGCTTGGGCCTTAAAAATATCCAGGCTCCCCTCCGAATCCTGCATACTGGGGGCCAAGACGGGGGTCCCACTTGGAGCTATAAACCCTGGACTCGTACAGAACTCCTTTCAGTTGTAAAAGGCTTTCCAAAGCCCCGGGAAAATCCTACCAAATTCGCAGAGGAATTTTTGTTAGTATGTGACACCTATGGCCCCCTGAAGCAGACTCTGCCTTTGTTTCCCTCAAACAGGGTTTGGCTTCTGCCCCCGCTTTAGGGCTGCCTGACTACTCTAAGCCCTTTACCCTTTTTTGCCATGAACAATCTGGGTGTGCACTTGGAGTTCTCACTCAGGTGCACGGAGGCAAGAACCGCCCAGTGGCTTACTTCTCTGCCACTTTGGACCCTGTGGCCCAAGGCTTACCCCCCTGTCTGCGTGCTGTGGCTGCCGCAGCGCGCCTAGTTGAAATGTCCGAATCCCTTGTCCTTCGCTCTCCCCTTACCCTCATGGTCCCTCACTCTGTGGAAACCCTGCTGTTACAACGTAACACAGGCCACCTCTCCTCCGCTCGCCTTACTAGGTATGAACTTTTACTGCTGTCAGCTTCATATATTACTGTGAAGCGTTGTTCTCAGTTAAACCCTGCCACTCTCCTTCCTTTGTCTGATGATGGTGATCCCCACGACTGCCTTGCAACTGTTTCTGCTGTCACCGTCCCGTGCCCTGACCTCTCTGATGCCCCTCTCCCTAACTCTGACCTTGTTTTGTTTACTGATGGTTCCTGTTTTCGAGACAACCAAGGTCGTCTCCTTGCAGGGTACGCTGTAGTGTCACTCGCTGAGACCCTAGAAGCTGCGCCTTTACCTTCTGTAACCTCAGCACAAGTTGCCGAATTGGTTGCCCTCACCCGTGCCTGCTTTTTGGCAGAGGGACGCTCCGCCACTATTTATACTGACTCCCGCTATGCTTTTGGGGTTGTACATGACTTTGGCACCCTCTGGCAAGCTCGGGGTTTCCTTACTTCTGCCGGTACCCCTATTAAGAATGGCCCCTACATCGCTGCCCTCTTGTATGCAGTTTTACTTCCGTCTGCCCTAGCTATTGTTAAGTGTCCTGGCCACTCGATGGCAGATACTGATGTTGCTAAGGGTAACGCATTTGCTGACACCTCTGCTAAACATGCTGCTGCCATAGAACCTTCCCCAGATGCGTTTCTAGGTTCCCTTTCTGTTTCTATACCACCGCCGTCCCTCACTGACCTCACCCTGCTCCAAGACTCTGCCCCAGAAGTCGAAAAAGACTCCTGGATTGCCCAGGGTTGCTCTCTATATCCTGATTCCCTTTGGCGTTCGCCTACTGGTGCCTTTGTGGCCCCCTTTTCACTCTATCCGTCGCTGGCCGACCTGCTACACGGTGTTTCGCATGTCGGAAAGGAGGGGATGGTCTCTGCTGTAACTAAGGCAGGATGGTGGGCCCCGCATTTCAGCTCCTTTGCAGCCCGCCACTGTGCTGCCTGTACCACTTGCCAAAGCCATAATATTGGTAAACCTGTAAAAGTGGCTCAGGGGTTCCGGGGCCTGCCCCAGGCACCATTCTTGCATTGGCAACTTGATTTTGTACAAATGCCTAAGTGTCAACGATATGAATTTATTTTGGTTATGGTATGTTTATTTTCTGGTTGGATTGAAGCCTTTCCTTGTCGCAAGGCTGATTCACTGTCTGTTGCTAAATGTTTGTTAAATCATATTATGCCTGCCAAGGGAATTCCTGCCACTCTGTCCAGTGACCGGGGTACACATTTTACCGGACAAATTGTTCAACACCTGGATCGTATATTACATATCACACACCTGCTGCACTGTCCCTACCATCCACAAAGTGCAGGTGCTGTGGAAAGGCGAAATGGTGTACTTAAGAATAAGCTTGCTAAGATTTGTGACTCCACAGGGTTAAGCTGGCCAGCAGCTTTACCACTAGCCCTTATGGAAATGCGATCCACTCCATCCCAAAGGCATAAATTAAGTCCCTTTGAAATTGTTATGGGACGGCCCATGCGAGCTATGGCTACCATTACTCCAGTCCCAGACTTGAACTTGACTCACAGTACGCTCCTTCAATATTGCAAGGGATTAATGCAAGCTGTAAGTCACTTCCATTCACAGGTTCGAGCTGCCTGGCCAATAGAACCCACCTCTGACGCTTGCCACGACCTCGAGCCAGGTAACTGGGTCTACGTACGGCACCATCATCGAAAACACGCCTTGGAACCCCGGTGGAAGGGTCCTCATCAGGTACTGCTTACTACCCAGACAGCTGTTAAACTATCTGGCATTGCAGCGTGGATACATGCTTCGCAGTGTAAGAAGACACCCTCCCCGGCGAACCAATCATCACCTCAGAACTGCGAAGAGTCAATTTTGACTCCGGAAGAAGACGTAGAGGAACAGCCTGCAATACCTTACCATCTACGCTCTCGTAAGGGTTGCCAGAAGCAGACGACGACCTAAAGCAAGGTCCGAGAAGGAGCAGTAGTGAGCCTAGCGCCTGCTGCCTGGTGGACGTAAAACCGTAACTACGGTTCCCTCAGTTGAGGTTGTCAGAACCAGAAGGGCCTTGCCTCCAACATGCACCTCTGGTGGCGCCTGTTCCTTGGCTGCTGGTGTCTTAAGGTCTGGGGAGTCCACAATGACAATTCTTTTATCCAGCAGCAAGTGTGGATAGCTCAGACTCTTAATATTTCTAATTGCTGGGTCTGCAGCCACATCCCAGCTCACTCTCAAGCTGGTGTTCCTGTCCTGGCAATCCCACTCAATTCCCCAGAGCTCACTGGAGGACTTCGCCCGTTTAACAAAACATGGAACAGCAATGACACTTGGGAAGCAGTGGGAATAAATGTATCTAAATGGATAAGTGTGGTGGAGGGAAAGGGTCATTGGTGTTGGGTGTGTAATGGGACAGGGCTGGATCTGGGAAAAAGTCGTTGCCTTCAGCATATTGTGGCAAATGGTGTATGGGATTATTCGAACAAAACTAAAGAGTGGCGGGCCGGGTATGGGGATATGAATTTTTTCTCAACCTGGGATCAAACAGAAAAATCAATTTCATGTTCCCCCTACAGTAATCTTAGTGGAAACAATACAATCTTTCAATGCCATGCAAATAACACCACTCCTCATAAAGAGAATTACCCTGTGCCCTTCGGAGGATATTACTCCTCCTTTGTAGGCACCTATGTGACAAATGGGTGCAACCGACCCTTCCCAGCCTTAATAGGCCATCATTGGGTTTGTGGGACCAAAGCTTATACTGCGTTACCAGCTAACTGGTCAGGTATCTGTTATCCCGCTCGACTCTTCCCACAATTCCGAGTGCTGGGGTCCTTCCCACGAGAACGCCTGCGTAATTTCAGGCGAAGAAGAAGGGACTTATCAGATGCCCAATGGTATGTAAATAACATAAGCCCCTTGACCTGGGAAGAGGCCATTGGCAGTTCCCTTATCCCACTTGGGGGAGTAATACACCATGCAAAAAGGCTCCTAAGGTTACAAGCAGTAGTTGAAATAATGGCAAATGAAACCGGAGAGAGTTTAAAGACCCTGGCCAAAGAAACAGGGGCGATCCGACAGGTGGCCCTCCAAAACCGTCAGGCACTGGACATAGTGCTGGCGGCCAAAGGAGGGACCTGTGCTCTCATTGGAAAAGAATGTTGTGTGTTCATACCTGACGACACCAATGAGGTAATAGATCGCGCTAGTCACTTAGAACAAATTGCATCTCTTCCCCATGAAGAGCCAAGTTCTTTATGGAAGTGGCTAAGTAACCTATTCAATTTCTCTGGCATAGGAAACTGGTTGTTTCAGGGAGCCCTGACTATCCTGTGCGGAATCCTAATGATTTTTGTATGTTTTCAGTTAATCTCCTGTTGTATCCAGAATTGTGTAAGGTATGCCACCCAGGTGACTACCCCAAAACAGAGTGCTAATATGATGATGTTAAATATCACTGATGAACGAAGAGATAAAGAACTATTAATATGTGGAACCCAGTAATTGTTGGTCTTTGCGTAAGCTTGACCAAAAGGAGGGATTGTGAAAGTGAAATGAATTATACTAAAGAAATAGAATGAATTAAAGA
>NW_020713470.1:0-2051 GCF_002925995.2 Terrapene triunguis | reverse complement strand
GCAGCCTGTCTACATAACTGGAGAAGCTGTGACCCTGACGTGCTCAGCTACCGGGACGTCCACTGTGTCCGGAGTCCAGTTCATCAGAGATGATCAGGAAATTCAACCGAAGGAACTCCGCTCACCTCGGTACAGTTCCACCAATTCGATTCAACTGTCGGGGGTGTCTAGATCACAAGCCGGAGCGTACACCTGTGAATCCTGGAAGACAGAGTCTGGGAGAGAAATAGCATCGGAGAGGAGCCAACCGATCTCCATAACAGTGACAGGTGAGTCCCCCGACTCCTGCTGTTTACTGGTCCCGTGGTGGGGTATCTCTGCTCCACGCATGGGGTGAGTCACAGCCCGGTCACTCAGCTCCAAACAGGGCCACCAACTAGGTCAGTTTCAAACCCCCCCCCCCCCCCCCCCCCCGCAATTGGGTCCCCCCCCCCCCCCCCCCCCCCCCCATGTCTGGTTAGTGTCACTCCCTGGATCTCTGGCTCCTCTAGTGGGTGTTGCGGGGGCTATAGTGCTACTTTGGGTTTCAGGGTCTCCCAGGCAGCAGTAACATCTAAAGTTTGTGGGCTGTCTCTTGTCAGTGCCAGGCCCTGATGTCAGACACACCATGGAGGGGCGGAGGGATGGGCGCTACAACAGCAGAGAGAGGCTCCTAGCTGATCAGTAAAGTCAGTCACTTAGAGGGCACAGCTGTGGGGCAACTTTCAGCCCTGTCATCCTGGCTCACAAGTCATCTAGTTCTACATGCTCAGTCCTGCTGCTTCATTCATAATTGTTCATTCATGTGTATGGGAGGGGAAGGTGCTGCCCTGAAGTGCTTGGCCCTCAGGCATGAAAGCACCATAGGATACAAAAAAAAAATTAATTATTAATTAATTAATTAATTAAATCCTTCTCTCAAAGCAGGGATTTGGTCGCTAGAGAGGTCTCTGGTCTAGGTGGAGTTACCAGCTGATGCTCACAGCTGAGACAGAGACCACCCGTCCCTTACCCCTGTTGGGTACTGGGCAATCCAGTCCAGCCAGTGGATCCCACACAGAAATGCCCAGCCTCCTGCTGGGTAACATGTGGGCACAGTACAGGATTCGGGTTTAGTGAGGTACAGGGGTGCTGGGTGTTTCCCACAGAGAAGTCTCCATCCCCCTCTTATTCCTGAGATGAATGGAACCTGGTAACATCTGCCCCTCACCTCCCAGGCCTTCCAGAGATCCCATCCATGTGTGACCTTCTCCTATATCTAACTCATATGCCTGTTTTCCATACCCCCCTGTGGCCCCATCCCTCTCCCTGAGCCCTGATCTCCCTATGTACCTCCCCGGAGAGCCTGTTCCCCGCTCATGCTGGGCGCTCCTGGGGACACAAATCTGCAGGTTTCCAAATCGATATGGTGGGGTCATGGAGCATCTCAGCTGGGGGCTCATCTGGGGGTAGCTTCCCTCATACCCTGAATGTCACAGGGCCAGGTGGGCTCTGGGTCATGCACCTGCTTGTACTGATACGTCTGTCCGACCAGGAGATCCCAGCTGGGAAGAACCAGCCCCTCTCCACCAGCCTGGGGGAGGCGGCACTTGGCAGGGAGATCGGGCTGGTTTGTGTGTGTTAGGGATTTTTTCATCCATCTCCTCATCCTCCTCACTTTGTGGAGATTCCCCATTCTATCTCCATTCCAGACTCTCCACCAGCCCCATGCTCTCTCTTGGCTGCCTGCACCCCATCTCTATCCGAGGGGGGTCAGTCACCCTCAAGTGCTTGGCTCCCAGGAGTGAGAGGGCGACGGGATCGAGGTTCCTCAATCACAGAGCGGAGCAGATCCCCAAAGGGGTCTTCAGCCAGGGCACCTCAGTGATCAGCACGACTTACTCAGCAGAGAGCATGGGTGACGCTCCCCGGGCATACCCAGGGCCTGGGGCATGTCCCTGCCACCTGCCCTTAGTGTGAGGAAGCCTGGTCTGTGCTTGCTGGGGCAGCTCCCTGACTGCCTGGTCTCAGCCACACAAGCCCTCCCCTCCCAACCCCTGCAGGCTGAGCTGGCCCTGGGCAGGAGCTGCCCC
>NW_020713469.1:0-1714 GCF_002925995.2 Terrapene triunguis | reverse complement strand
ACCTCCCAACGCCCCATGGTCCCTCCTGCGGCCCAAAGACCCTGCCCAACACCCAACGATCCCTCATGGGGCCATTGGGCCTGGAGACGCCTCCCAACACCCCACAGTCACTCCCAGGGCCGGAGACCCTGCCCAATACCCGCAGTCACTCCCAGGGCCCAGAGACGCCTGCTTGCTCCAGTGAAGTGAGTGCCCAGCCCTGGCACCGTGCCCCAGCGAGGCGCCCCTCGGTTCTCAGACCAGCTCCCAGCCTGGTCCATTCCCCACTGTGCAGCCAGGCTGACTGGTTGCGCCGTGGCGTGCCCTGCCCCAGCGACTGGTGCCCATGTGGTGCCCAGCCAGGGGTGCAACACGGGCACATCTGTGCTCTGCTTGTCAGTGTCCAGTCTCACCACCCTGGCAGCCCCAGGCTCCTCCAGTCTGTGATTGTGTGACCTGCAAACACTGCCCCCCTCTCCGCCCAGTTCCCCCCCGCCAGGTCGTTAACATCTTCATTAACGGCCCCAGCCAGCACACAGAGCCCCCCATCCCGCCAGGAATGGGTCCTCCCTGCGCTTGGGTTTCTGCCCTTTGCCCAGCCAGGCCGGCTGCCTTCCACCAGCAGGGGCCGTGCCCCAGGCTTTTAGAAAGTCGAAACCTATAATGACCCTGTTTCCCCCCCGCTGCTGCTGGTGAGAGGAGCCGGGAGTCCCCCCTCAGCCAGCGCCCTGCCCTGCTCCCCACAGCGCCCCCTGCCGGGAGGGGCTGGGGCTGCAGGAGCCGGGAGTCCCCCCACAACCCGCAGTCCTGCCCCGCTCCCCACAGTGCCCCCTGCCGGGCGTGCCGGGTGCTTCTCCCCGCTCGCACGCTCCCTCTGGTCCTTACCCTGCCTGCAGCTGGGAGGGTCTCCGTCACGCTGTGGCATAGGCTGGGCGCGTTGCTGGCTCGCTGGCTGCTGCCCACCTCTCGCTGGCTTGCTCTCCTCCAGCCTGGTGGGAGCCTGGGTGTGCTTGGGCTGCCTCTCATCTTCCCGCCAGCCGGGGCAGAGGCTGGCCTGGGGGTGCCCGTCTCCAGCCCCTGGCCAGCCATTCGCTTCCCGTCCGCCCCTGCAAAGGTGCTCTCGGCCATGCCCAGCGCAGCGGTGCTGCTAGTCCCCGGGCCAGCCCGGGCAGTCTGCTCCCATCTGCAGGGCCGGGCGCCTGCGCTGGCCAAGGCGGGAGGTGCTGTGTGCCGGGTGTCCTGCCTGAGGGGAGCTGCTGGGAGTACCCCGCCGCGCTCGCTCCTTATCTGCCTCCTGGGACGTGTAAGGAGAGATGCCGCGGCTCGCTCCTGCTCGGAGCAGTATCCGGGCGAGCATCCCACGCTCCCCAGCCGCCCCCTCCTTGGCACTTTGCATGGGAGGAGAATGCGCGGTCCCGGCCGGAGCCTCCCTCCAGTTCTCCCAGGGCCTGGGCTGGGGAGCTCGGCTCTCCCCAGGGCAAGGGCACCGCCCAGTGCCACGCTCCCTGCCTGTGCCTGGGCGTGCCGGGGAGAAGCAGGCCCCGTGCCAGTGCCCTGCTGCATGGGAGCTGTGGGTCGGCGCCTCGTCCTTTGACCCTCAGTGATGGGATGCTGGGCCTGGGCTCAGGGTCTAGTGCTTGGTGCTGCCATGTGGGAGCCTAGGACTCCATGCCCCACCCTGGCCTCCTGCTCCCATGCTGCATATGCCCGGCTCAGCCCCTCTCGGTGCCCGCCT
>NW_020713468.1:0-1739 GCF_002925995.2 Terrapene triunguis | reverse complement strand
CCCCATGGTCCCTCCTGCGGCCCAAAGACCCTGCCCGACACCCAACGATCCCTCATGGGGCCATTGGGCCTGGAGACGCCTCCCAACACCCCACAGTCACTCCCAGGGCCCAGAGACGCCTGCTTGCTCCAGTGAAGTAAGTGCCCAGCCCTGGCACCGTGCCCCAGCGAGGCGCCCCTCGGTTCTCAGACCAGCTCCCAGCCTGGTCCATTCCCCACTGTGCAGCCAGGCTGTCTGGTCGCGCCGCGGCGTGCCCTGCCCCAGCGACTGGTGCCCATGTGGTGCCCAGCCAGGGGTGCAATGTGGGCACATCTGTGCTCTGCTTGTCAGTGTCCAGTCCCACCGCCCTGGCAGCCCCAGGCTCCTCCAGTCTGTGACTGTGTGACCTGCAAACACTGCCCCCCTCTCTGTCCAGTTCCCCCCCGCCAGGTCGTTAACATCTTCATTAACGGCCCCAGCCAGCACACAGAGCCCCCCATCCAGCCAGGAATGGGTCCTCCCTGCGCTTGGGTTCCTGCCCTTTGCCCAGCCAGGCCGGCTGCCTTCCACCAGCCGGGGCCGTGCCCCAGGCTTTTAGAAAGTCGAAACCTATAATGACCCCGTTTCCCCCCCGCTGCTGCTGGTGAGAGGAGCCGGGAGTCCCCTCACAGCCAGCGCCCTGCCCCGCTCCCCACAGCGCCCCCTGCCGGGAGGGGCTGGGACTGCAGGAGCCGGGAGTCCCCCCACAACCCGCAGTCCTGCCCCGCTCCCCACAGCGCCCCCTGCCGGGAGGGGCTGGGGCTGCAGGAGCCGGGAGTCCCCCCACAACCCGCAGTCCTGTCCCGCTCCCCACAGTGCCCCCTGCCGGGCGTGCCGGGTGCTTCTCCCCGCTCGCACGCTCCCTCTGGTCCTTACCCTGCCTGCAGCTGGGAGGGTCCCCGTCACGCTGTGGCATAGGCTGGGCGCGTTGCTGGCTCCCTGGCTGCTGCCCACCTCTCGCTGGCTTGCTCTCCTCCAGCCTGGCGGGAGCCTGGGTGTGCTTGGGCTGCCTCTCATCTTCCCGCCAGCCGGGGCAGAGGCTGGCCTGGGGGTGCCCGTCTCCAGCCCCCGGCCAGCCATTCGCTTCCCGTCCGCCCCTGCAAAGGTACTCTCGGCCATGCCCAGCGCAGCGGTACTGCTAGTCCCCGGGCCAGCCCGGGCAGTCTGCTCCCATCGGCAGGGCCGGGCGGCTGCGCTGGCCAAGGCGGGAGGTGCTGTGTGCCGGGTGTCCTGCCTGCGGGGAGCTGCTGGGAGTACCCCGCCGCGCTCGCTCCTTATCTGCCTCCTGGGACGTGTAAGGAGAGATGCCGCGGCTCGCTCCTGCTCGGAGCAGTATCCGGGCGAGCATCCCACGCTCCCCAGCCGCCCCCTCCTTGGCACTTTGCATGGGAGGAGAACGCGCGGTCCCGGCCGGAGCCTCCCTCCAGTTCTCCCAGGGCCTGGGGAGCTCGGCTCTCCCCAGGGCAAGGGCACCGCCCAGTGCCACGCTCCCTGCCTGTGCCTGGGCGTGCCGGGGAGAAGCAGGCCCCGTGCCAGTGCCCTGCTGCATGGGAGCTGCGGGTCGGCGCCTCGTCCTTTGACCCTCAGTGATGGGATGCTGGGCCTGGGCTCAAGGTCTAGTGCTTGGCGCTGCCATGTGGGAGCCTAGGACTCCATGCCCCACCCTGGCCTCCCGCTCCCATGCTGCATATGCCCGGCTCAGCCCCTCTCGGTGCCCGCCT
>NW_020713467.1:0-5270 GCF_002925995.2 Terrapene triunguis | reverse complement strand
CCCCACTCTTGTACCCTAAAGTTCAAAGTGGGGATACAGCCTTGACATGGTGGCGCAGCGGTGGAGATCGTTTTAACCCAAAAGCCAGTAAGAGATTTTTTTTTCCTTCTAGCTGCTTGGAGAGCAGAGCTGAAGGTAGATGCATATCTTATCTCTCCTTGCCTGAAGGCAGAGGTGTTAAGTTTTTCTTAACGAGGTCCTTTGTTAAGAGAAGGGTTCAAAGGGAGCAAACTTTGACTGACTGGTAAAGATAATTTACAAGTTGAATTGTTTTTTTTTCTTTTTACATCCTCGGAAGTAGCTAGTTAGAAAGTCTCTGTTAACTCAGCAGCAGCCAGAGCTAAGTACATCCCAGTTTCAATCAATGGCAGAGGGGTGTGACCCAGCACAAGAAAACAGGAAAATGACTACCAAAGAAGAAAAAGCTAAAGAGGAGGCCCACAAGAGAGCTATGGAGCTGAAAGAAAAAGAGATAGAGCTGAGAGACAGAGAAGAGAAAGCCAAAGAGGGGGCCCACAAGAGAGAGATGGAGCTGAGAGACAGAGAAGAGAAAGCCAAAGAGGAGGCCCACAAGAGAAAGATGGAGCTGAAAGAAAAAGAGATGGAGCTGGAAAAAGCCAAAGAGGAGGCGAGAGAAAAAGAAAGGAAGCATGAACTGGAAGCAGCAAGGGCTAAGCAGGATGCATCAGACCATCCTAGCAACTCCTCTCCAGGTACCACTTCCCATCCCAGGAAATTCCCCACCTACAAGGCAGGCGATGATACTGAGGCCTTCTTAGAAAATTTTGAAAGGGCCTGCCTTGGATACAGCATCCCTCCACCCCAGTACATGGTAGAGCTGAGACCGCAGCTCAGTGGACCCTTAGCAGAGGTGGCGGCTGAAATGCCTAAGGAACACATGAACAGTTATGAACTTTTTAAAAACAAGGCCAGAATCAGAATGGGGCTAACACCTGAGCATGCCCGTTGGCGGTTCAGAGCCCTAAGGTGGAAACCTGATGTGTCATTTACCCGACATGCCTACCACATTGGAAAAAATTGGGATGCCTGGATATCAGGAGCAAATGTTAAATCTACGGAAGAGTTGTCCTTCCTATTGCAAATGGAGCAGTTTTTAGAGGGTGTTCCTGAGGAAATAGAAAGGTACATCCTAGATGGGAAGCCCAAAACTGTAACCGAGGCGGGGGAGATTGGAGCCAAATGGGTGGAGGTGACAGAAAAGAAAAAAGCTAGTAGCAGTTGGAGCGAATATCAGAAGGGGCAAGCCGAAACAAAACCTTATCACCGGGGACAACCCAAGGCCCCACCCACATCCCAAGGGAAACCCCAGACGCCTTCTCACCCCACCCCACCAGTCTCCACCAACCAACATCGCCCCGGTGATACCTTAGCAGGGCGATGTTTTAAATGTAATGAACTGGGGCATATAAAGGCTCACTGCCCCAAGAACCCCAACCGATTACAGTTCATTACACCCCAATCACACCAAAGATCCCCAGACCCAGATGCCTCTCTCATACCCTCGGAGCGAAGGGAAACCTTGAGAGTGGGCGGAAAGAAGGTTATCGCTTGGAGGGATACTGGGGCACAAGTGTCAACTATCCACCAATCCCTAGTGGACCCCAAACTCATCAACCCGGAGGCTACAGTGACAATTCAACCCTTCGTGTCACAGTCTGTAACCTTGCCTACAGCCCAGTTGCATGTCCAGTACAAGGGCTGGGCAGGAATGTGGACTTTTGCAGTCTATGACAATTATCCCATCCCCATGCTGCTGGGGGAAGACTTGGCCAACCATGTGAAGCTAGCCAAGAGGGTGGGAATAGTCACCCGCAGCCAGGCTAAGCAAGCTTTCACCCCCATCCCTGTTCCTGAGCCGTCCACCAGAGCCCCGTCAGTGTTACCGAAGACCCAAACACAGGTGGTGGAACCGGATCCCCTGCCAACGACTGCAACAGCCGTAGCGGATCCAATCCCAGAGATCCAGCCAAAGCCAGTCCCGGAACCGGAATTCGCAACGCAACCAGCACCAGAACCATTACCAGCACTGAGTCCAGCGCTTGCAACCCCGTCTACAACTCCAATGCCAGAGGACACCAGCGAGCCTGAACTGGCGGAAGCAGCAGATAACCTTACCCAAGAGGCTCAGCCAGAGCCTGAGATACCACATAGTGCACCAGCGGACAGCGGTTCACAGTCAATGGAAAAGACCCCAGCCCCTACATCGCTTCCAGAGGGACCAAGCCCCAGTCCACAGTCCAAGGAGGAACTGATGTCTCCAGCATCAAGGGAACAGTTCCAGGCCGAGCAGAAAGCAGTTGACAGCCTTCAGAAAGCTTGGGCGGCGGCGCGGAGCACCCCACCGCCTCTCAGCTCTTCTAACCGATCCCGGTTTGTTGTAGAAAAAGGACTTTTATACAAGGAGACTCTTTCTGGTGGGCACCAGGAAGACTGGCATCCTCAAAGACAGTTGGTGGTTCCCACTAAGTATCGGGTAAAGCTCTTGAGCTTAGCCCATGATCATCCCAGTGGCCATTCTGGGGTGAACAGAACCAAAGACCGGTTTGGGAAGTCCTTCCACTGGGAGGGAATGGGCAAGGACGTTGCTAATTATGTCCGGTCTTGTGAGGTGTGCCAACGAGTGGGAAAGCCCCAAGACCAGGTTAAAGCCCCTCTCCAGCCACTACCCATAATTGAGGTCCCATTTCAGCGAGTAGCTGTGGATATTCTGGGTCCTTTCCCAAAGAAGACACCCAGAGGAAAGCAGTACGTACTGACTTTCATGGATTTTGCTACCCGATGGCCGGAAGCTGTACCCTTAAGCAACACCAAGGCTAAAAGTGTGCGCCAGGCATTAGCAGACATTTTTGCCAGGATAGGTTGGCCCTCCGACATCCTTACAGATTCGGGAACTAATTTCCTGGCAGGGAACACAAAAAACCTGTGGGAAGCTCACGGGGTGAATCACTTGGTTGCCACCCCTCATCACCATCAAACCAATGGTCTGGTGGAGAGGTTTAATGGAACTTTGGGGGCCATGATACGTAAATTCGTAAATGAACACTCCAATGATTGGGACCTAGTGTTGCAGCAGTTGCTTTTTGCCTACAGGGCTGTACCACATCCCAGTTTAGGGTTTTCACCATTTGAACTTGTGTATGGCCGCGAGGTTAAGGGGCCATTACAGTTGGTGAAGCAGCAATGGGAGGGGTTTACGCCTTCTCCAGGAACTAACATTCTAGACTTTGTAAGCAACCTATAAAACACCCTCCGACACTCTTTAGCCCTTGCTAAAGAAAACCTAAAGGATGCTCAGGAAGAGCAAAAGGCCTGGTATGATAAACATTCCAGAGAACGGTCCTTCAAAGTAGGAGACCAAGTCATGGTCTTAAAGGCGCTCCAGGCCCATAAAATGGAAGCGTCGTGGGAAGGACCATTCACGGTCCAGGAGCGCCTAGGAGCTGTTAACTATCTCATAGCCTCCCCCACCTCCAGCATAAAGCCTAAGGTATACCATGTTAATTCTCTTAAGCCATTTTATTCCAGAGAATTAAACGTTTGCCAGTTTACAGCCCAGGAAACAGATGACGCGGAGTGGCCTGCAGGTGTCTACTACGAAGGAAAAAGGAATGGTGGCGTGGAAGAGGTGAACCTCTCCACGACCCTGGGACGTCTGCAGCGACAGCAGATCAAGGAGCTGTGCACAAGCTTTGCACCGATTTTCTCAGCCACTCCAGGACGGACCGAACGGGCATACCACTCCATTGACACAGGTAATGCTCACCCAATTAGAACCCCACCCTACCGGGAGTCACCTCATGCCCAAACTGCTATACAAAGGGAGATCCAGGACATGCTACAGATGGGTATAATCCGCCCCTCTACCAGTGCATGGGCATCTCCAGTGGTTCTAGTTCCCAAACCAGATGGGGAAATACGCTTTTGCGTGGACTACCGTAAGCTAAATGCTGTAACTCGTCCTGACAACTATCCAATGCCACGCACAGATGAGCTATTGGAAAAATTGGGACATGCCCAATTCATCTCTACTTTAGACTTAACCAAAGGGTACTGGCAAGTACCACTAGATGAACCCGCTAAGGAAAGGTCAGCCTTCGTCACCCAGGCAGGGGTGTACGAATTCAATGTACTCCCTTTCGGGTTGCGAAATGCACCCGCCACCTTCCAAAGATTTGTAGATGGTCTCTTAGCGGGATTGGGAGAATCTGCAGTTGCCTACCTCGATGATGTGGCCATTTTTTCTGATTCATGGACAGAACACCTAGAGCACCTGGAAAAAGTCTTCGAGCGCATCCGACAGGCAGGACTAACTGTTAAGGCTAAAAAGTGTCAAATAGGCCAAAACAGAGTGACGTACCTGGGGCACCAGGTGGGTCAAGGAACTATAAATCCCCTACAGGCCAAAGTGGATGCTATCCAAAAGTGGCCGGTTCCAAAGTCAAAGAAACAGGTCCAATCCTTCTTAGGCTTGGCCGGATATTATAGGCGATTTGTACCACACTACAGCCAAATCGCCGCCCCGCTGACAGACCTAACCAGAAAGAAACAGCCAAATGCAGTTCAGTGGACTGATAAGTGTCAAAAGGCCTTTAACCAGCTCAAGGCAATACTCATGTCTGACCCTGTGCTAAGGGCCCCAGACTTTGACAAACCGTTCCTAGTAACCACAGATGCTTCCGAGCGAGGCGTGGGAGCAGTTTTAATGCAGGAAGGACCGGATCAAGAATTCCATCCTGTCGTGTTTCTCAGCAAGAAACTGTCTGAGAGGGAAAGCCACTGGTCAATAAGCGAAAAGGAATGCTACGCCATTGTGTACGCGCTGGAAAAGCTACGCCCATATGTTTGGGGACGGCGTTTCCAACTACAAACAGACCATGCTGCGCTACAGTGGCTTCATACCGCCCAGGGAAATAACAAAAAACTTCTTCGATGGAGTTTAGCTCTCCAAGATTTTGATTTTGAAATACAACACATTTTGGGAGCTTCTAACAAAGTGGCTGATGCACTCTCCCGGGAAAGTTTCCCAGAGTTAACTGGTTAACAATTGTTCTTGGAATGAAACATATTGTTAGTTTTTATATAATCAGTAGTATGTCTAAAGGTACATGTGTCTTATTAACTCTGTTTTCTCCTAGAACTCCAGGAAGAAATCACAGCCAGTGTGGAACCGAACGTCCAACACTATCTGTGATTTGGGGGGCGTGTCATAACTATAAAGGGAAGGGTAACAGCTCTCTGTGTACAGAGAC
>NW_020713466.1:0-4818 GCF_002925995.2 Terrapene triunguis | reverse complement strand
AGCAGGCAGCTATCACCATTGGGATACTATTTTTCTTACTGAGGTCCAATCTTGTAAGTAAACATCGCAAGTGACCTTCAAATGACCAAAGGCACATTCAACTGTCATCCTGCACCTGCTGAGCCTGTAGTGGAATCTCTCCTTGGTGCTGTCCAGGTGGCCAGTGTACGGTTTCATGAGCCAAGGGAGCAAGGGGTAGGCTGGGTCACCCAGGATCACTATTTGCATTTCAATATTCCCAATGGTAATCTGCTGGTTGGGAAAGAAAGTCCCTGCTTGCAGCTTTCTGAACAGTCCTGTGTTCTTAAAGATGTAATCATCATGCATCTTCCCTGACCAGCCCACACTGATGTCAGTAAAGCATCCTCCATGATCCACCAGTGCTTACATTACCATAGAAAAGTAGCCCTTTCTGTTGATGTACTCTGTGGCAAGGTGGTCTGGTGCTAAAATAGGGATGTGTATGCCATCTGTCACCCCACTGCGGTTCAGGAACCCCATTTCTGCAAAACTAATCACTATGTCCTGCGCTTTGCACAGAGTCACAGTCCTGTGTAGCAGGAGGTGATTAATGGCCCTGCACACTTGCGTGACAATGGCCCCTGTGATGATTTCCCAACTCCAACCTGATTCCTGGCTGACCGGTAGCAATCCAGCGTTTCAAGCTTCCACAGTGCAATCGCGACTGGCTTCTCCACTGTCAGTGAAGCTCTCATTTTGGTGTCCCTATGCCAGAGGGCAGGGGTGAGCTCTGCACACAGAGCGAGGAATGTGGCCTTGTGCATCCAAAAGTTCTGCAGCCGCTGCTCCTCATCCCAAACCTGCATTACGATGTGTTCCCACCACTCAGTGCTTGTTTCTCGGGCCCAGAACCAGCACTCCACCATCTCCAGCTGCTCTGTGAACACCGCCAATGACTGAATTGTTTCTTTCTACGTCCCACAGCAATCTAGCCCCCATGGAATCATCATGTTCCCTATGGCTCCTCTTGTGGCTCTGCAGATACTGCAGGATCATACACCCTATGCTAGCAATGCTCACAACAGCAGTGCAGAGCAGCGCAGGCTCCGTGCTTCTGTCACAGATGGCAGACAGCGAGGAGGGATGCACAGGTGTGTGGGGATTTTGAAAAGAAGCGTGTGAAATATTATGGGATGCAGATGAAATTATGGGATAGAGCGCAGTATTATGGGAAGTTGAGCCCATGCTCCCCGTCACCCTGTGCGACTCGTTTTGGACCCATCAGACATTGCAAAAACTTCTCAGAACACCCTGGGTTGGATGGTGGCAAGTTGCACAGTGGGATACCTACCCATGGTGTACTGCACTCTGCATTGATACAGGCACTCCTGGTGAGGCTGCGCACTGCCAACACAAGGAGCCAAGTGTGAACACACACAAGTGATTTAATAACTGTGGTGGCTGTATGCCGACATAAGTTAGGTTGACATCATTTTGTAGTGTAGACATGGCCTAATTGTCACTATTAATCTGACATCCCATTGGCACATTAATGAGTGTGAAAGATGCATCCATGTAATTTTCTAAAGGGCTTCTGCTGGCTGGAATTCAGCCTCGGGGTCAGGCTGGGGAGGGGGACAGTTCTTGGTGTTGACAGAGCAAAGCGCACAATCGTTACTAAGTGCTCAGCGGCTGTCAAAAGAGAGTGAAGGATATTCCTCGCCAGGCGGCTCGGCGCTCAGGCAGTGTGTGGAGGGTGTGATCTGGCGGTGGGTGATGAGGGATCCCTTGCTCTGCCTTAACTAAAGCCAGTGGAACTTCAATTACCCACGCGGCAATTAGCCACAAAATTCACTTGTCTAGAATGAGGGGGGTGTATTAAGGCCCAGACTGTCAAAGGTATTTAGGCACCTGACTGATTTCAGTGAGAGTTGGGCACCTAAATACATGTGAGGATCTGGGCCTGAGAGCCTATTCCTCAGCCTCAGTGTCCCACTTGAGTACTGATCTGGGTGCTTTGGAGATGTGTGGGTGATGCGCTAGTCTCCCCTGCAAGGGGCATGGAGAAAAATGGGAGCATCTATATAGCAGTGTATCATCCAGCCTCACCCCCAACCGTAACTTGTTTTGCCCTAGTTCTGCCCCTGCTGTTTTGTGTGTGAGCCCCCTATGGGTGAACTCCATGCTCACAGGGCTTAGGCAGTTCTGCGCTGCCCCTTCTCCTTATGCCCCCTGCGACACGGACAAATCAGGTGTCAGCTCTTGCCAAGGCTTTAGGCCTCAGCCAAGCACTGACAAATTCATTGCAGGAAACAAGTCTGTTTCACCTGCGTGTTAGCGTGGTTAAGATGAGTACTGGACTTATAACACTGTGTTTAGACTTTATGAGATGCTTGTAAATTGTCACATGCCGTAATCTCACTGGTAATATCTGTATCACACGCTATAAGGTTATATTTAAGCTTTGCTTTACATCTGTAAAAAATGTTTGCTCTGAAACTGTAAACCTAGCAGGAGAGATCTCACCTGCTCAGCAAGAAGTCTATCAAAACTAAATGGGCCATTGTGGAACATCACAATAAAAAGACTTTGTTAATTGCGCCTTCAAATGCACAAAGAGGCTATGTGCAAAAGGGCTCATCCCATCCGCTTAGGGTGACCAGATGTCCCAATTTTATAGGGACAGTCCCAATTTTTGGAGCTTTTTCTTACATAGGCTCCTATTACCCTTCACCCCCGTCCCGATTTTTCACACTTGCTATTTGGTCACCCTACATCCGCTTGAATTCTGGAAGAAGGAAATAGTTGACAAGAAAATTCTTCATCTCTTTGCTGTTTGGACTCTCACAGGGCTGGAGCTATGAAACAGAAGCAGAGATACCCACGGTCAACCTGGCTTGGCCCTAGAAGACATTCAGACCTGACAGATTACTACAACTCTGTCACCTTTGGGGAACCATAGGCTGTAACTCATTTGTGTGTATATATATTACCTATTTTAACCTTGTAAATAACTCATTTCTTTTCTTAACCAATAAATCTTTAGTTAATTTATTATAGGATTGGCTACAAACATTGTCTTTGGGGTAGGATCTAAAGTGCAAGTTACCTGAGGTAAGCGACTGGTCCATTGGGACTGGGAGCAACCTGAATATTTTGTGATCTTTGGTGTATAGCAACCACCTATTACGTAGTCCAGCTTACCTGGGTGGAAAGATAAACTGGAATACCCCAGGGGACTGTCTGTGACTCCATGGTAAGACTGTTATAGTGCTTTAGGAGTTCACATTTGTTACTGGGTTGGTGAAATCTAATTATAGAACATACAATTAGTTTAGGGTCTCTGCCTTGCTTCTTGACAGTCTGCCTTAAGGTTGGCACTCACGGTTGTGAGCCACTCAGACAGCGTGACACCCCCCGTACATGGTAGAACTGCACCAGTTCCACTGGTGATTGAGCCCCATGGACTGTACAGGTGGAGGGGTAGGTAAGCAAGTTCTGTTAAACTAAGACCTAGAGAGTGTCCTGAGCCATCAAGTTTGGATCCTGATCTGGATCCCGACTCCTCACAAAATTCCAGATGTTCAGATCCAAGGTTTTGGTTCAGGCTCAGTGTTCAGAACCCACAAACTTTCACCCAAACTCATGCTAAACTAGATTCCTTCTGAGGTAAGAAAAAAAAGCTCCAATAAGTCCCTTTCTTCCTTATTTTGCATCTCTACTGCACCTTCATCCTGCTGGGTTCTAGTCACATTTTCTAAGGCCCATCCAAATTTGGGGGAGGTGGATCCATTTGGTTCAGTCATAGAGAGGGACACTATTTGCAATCTACACTTCTGGGTCTGGATTTCAAGTATCTTGCAAATGAATCACCCTCATTAAAAAAGATGGCACCTTCTCTGTCCCAGGCAGGAGCATCAGAAAGTGGTGAAAGGTCTGGTGATGGGGAGGAATTAGAGGGGAATCAACACAGTTGGAACAATACAGTAGCCCTTTGGAAGAGAAAGATGGGCCACAACTTCAGGGAGCATTCCCCCAAACCTCAAGAGATGCTGTCACAGGGTCTACTCACTGCTTATGGTGCCTCCTACTGGTTGCTCTGGGGATTAGCCTTTTCCAGGTGCTGCCCCCTATTCTGGAAGTCTCTCCATCCATCTTCTTCTCTCACCCCAGAAGCTGCAGCTTCCTGTTTGTGACTTGGCCCTCCAGCCAGGTCACTATGGTCCTCCCCTTCTGGGGTATCAAAGTCTTTCAAGGTGAACTGTCCCAGGCAGTCTGCTGTTCTCTGTATAGTCTGTGCCACTTCCCCAGTGACTGGTAGGGGTATCTGGGCCTTTCCTTTACTCTGGGTTCCAGCGCATGAGCCCTCCCATCAGTAGCCAAGATTGGTCTGCCCTACTCCATACTTTGCTGTTTTTCCTCTTTTCCCCTTTTTGGTCCTCCCCCTTCTCTGGGTTTGCTGGCCCAAACTCCCTTGTCCCAGTGGGTAACTTTAGGCTACCTATCTACTTTTAATTGTGTAGGAAAGATAGGAAGTATGGCAAGAGACCACCTTGGCTTAACCAGGAGATCTTCAATGATTTGAAACTCAAAAAAGAGAGTCCTACAAAAAGTGTAAACTAGGTCAAATTACAAAGGATGAATATAAACAAATAACACAAGCATGCAGAGTTAAAATTAGAAAGGCCAAGGCACAAAACGAGATCAAACTAGCTAGAGACATAAAGGGTAACAAGAAAACATTCTACAAATACATTAGAAGCAAGAGGAAGACCAAGGACATCAACAGTGTGATGCAGTTTAAGCCCATAGCAGGCAGCTATCACCATTGGGATACTATTTTTCTTACTGAGGTCC
>NW_020713465.1:0-2633 GCF_002925995.2 Terrapene triunguis | reverse complement strand
CGATGACCTCTCGAGGTCCCTTCCAGTCCTAGAATCTATGAATCTATTAATCTATGAATCCCATGTACCTGTCGTGAAGGGTGGCATAGAAACATGGCAATCTCTGACCCCTCCGTGTTTCTCAGCTACGGGGTCCAACTACTCCACAGGGCTCAGGCGCTCTTTCTGTCAACATAAACCTGTCAGTGTTTGGGAACAGAAATCCTGTCTGTGATTTTTCCCACCAGCTGTGACACTGCACCCCATATTTTTCATAGTGGTATGGTGATGACATAATTATGCTGCATCTTGTACAATATATGTCTTGTGAGGTGTCTGTGGAAAAGTTATAATTTGCTGAATTTGATTATCCTATTTCTGTTCATGTATCATTTTTGTATCTATTGACTATGTATCTGTATTTCAAATGTGCTTACTCTGAGAAACACCCCCAAATAGCCTTTCAGGTACAACAATGAAGAAGCCAGACAGTGCCGATGGCCCATCAGGAAAGACAATGAAACATGAAAGAGCTTAGTCTTACGGTGAATGTTTCAGCCAGCCAATGAGTAATGGTTGCTGTGACTCAGCAAGGGCATGTGACCAGACCACATGACACCGAACTCCATTTTGGTACCTGTATTTTTCCACAAGCTGGACTGGGAACTGAGGCTGGAACAAAGGGTTCCTGCCATACGGAAAAGCTACATAAGGTGGGGTGTGACATCATCTTTTGGCCTCATTCCCCACACAAGAGAACTCCTGGAAACACCTGAGGAACAAAGACTGAACTGGGGGAAGTGCTGGTCCAGGCTAAAGGGATTTCTAGCCTGTGTATGGAAACTTGCTGGACTGCTTGTATCATCAGTCAGGGTGGGAAATTGCTAATTCAGATCCTATCCATCTAGTATGTTAGGCTTAGTTTGCATTTTTGTTTATTTGCTGGATAATCTGCTTTGATCCATTTACTATCACTTATCATCACTTAAAATCTATCTTTCTGTGGTTAATAAACTGGTTTTTTACTTTATCTTAACCAGTGTGCCTTTAAGTGTAGCTGTCCCAGGACACAGGACTGCTGATACACCACTGGTGGAGGAGGAGATGGCTCAGGGTGTACACTGGCAGCTGGTTACTTCTGGCAGCAGGCAGTGCTCCACCCCTGCTCCGAACCCTCCCGCTGTGGTAATAGGTAACCGTTATGCTCTTCTTGATACAGGAAAGAAGGCATCACCCCCTACAGTAAAGGAGGAGAAGCCTCGTACCCCTAAGGCTGGGAGGTCTGCTGCCACCACTGCGAATAGGAAACGTAGGGTAGTGGTGGTCGGAGACTCTCTGCTGAGGGGGACGGAGGCGCCCATCTGTCGCCCTGACATTTCATCTCGGGAGGTATGCTGCCTGCCGGGAGCCCGTATCCGAGACGTTACGGAGGCACTGTCGAGGATTATCCAGCCCTCTGACTACTACCCCATGCTACTCATCCATGTGGGCACAAATGATACTGCGCGGTGTGACACTGAGCGGATCAAGAGTGACTACAGGGCTCTGGGAGTACGGGTGAAGGAGTTTGGAGCGCAGGTGGTATTCTCTTCGATTCTTCCTGTCAAAGGTAGGGGCCCGGGCAGAGACAGATGCATCATGGAGGTGAATGCCTGGCTGCGAAGATGGTGTCGCCAGGAGGGCTTTGGCTTCCTAGACCACGGGATGCTATTTGAGGAAGGACTGCTAGGCAGAGATGGTGTTCACCTTTCGAGGAGGGGAAAGACCCTATTTGGACACAGACTGGCTAACCTAGTGAGGAGGGCTTTAAACTAGGTTCGACGGGGACAGGTGAGCAAAGCCCGCAGGTAAGTGGGGAACATGGAGACCTGGGAGATGGGTCGGAGACGAGAGGGAGTGTGGGCTATATTGGCAGAGAGAAAGGAGGGTCAGGACAAAACCAGGAGGAAAGATCAAACCAGTATCTTAGATGCCTATATACAAATGCGAGAAGTATGGGTAATAAGCAGGAAGAACTGGAAGTGCTAATAAATAAATACAACTATGACATTGTTGGCATCACTGAAACTTGGTGGGATAATACACGATTGGAATGTTGGTGTGGATGGATACAGCTTGCTCAGGAAGGATAGACAGGGGAAAAAGGGAGGAGGTGTTGCCTTATATATTAAAAATGTACACACTTGGACTGAGGTAGAGATGGACATAGGAGACGGAAGTGTTGAGAGTCTCTGGGTTAGGCTAAAAGGGGTAAAAAACAAGGGTGATGTCATGCTAGGAGTCTACTACAGGCCACCTAACCAGGTGGAAGAGGTGGATGAGGCTTTTTTTAAACAACTAACAAAATCATCCAAAGCCCAAGATTTGGTGGTGATGGGGGACTTCAACTATCCGGATATATGTTGGGAAAATAACACAGCGGGGCACAGACTATCCAACAAATTCTTGGACTGCATTGCAGACAACTTTTTATTTCAGAAGGTTGAAAAAGCTACTAGGGGTGAAGCTGTTCTAGACTTGATTTTAACAAATAGGGAGGAACTCGTTGAGAATTTGAAAGTAGAAGGCAGCTTGGGTGAAAGTGATCATGAAATCATAGAGTTTGCAATTCTAAGGAAGGGTAGAAGGGAGAACAGCAAAATAGAGACAATGGA
>NW_020713464.1:0-2188 GCF_002925995.2 Terrapene triunguis | reverse complement strand
ATTCTAAGGAAGGGTAGAAGGGAGAACAGCAAAATAGAGACAATGGATTTCAGGAAGGCAGATTTTGGTAAGCTCAGAGAGCTGATAGGTAAGGTCCCATGGGAATCAAGACTGAGGGGAAAAACAACTGAGGAGAGTTGGCAGTTTTTCAAAGGGACACTATTAAGGGCCCAAAAGCAAGCTATTCCGCTGGTTAGGAAAGATAGAAAATGTGGCAAAAGACCACCTTGGCTTAACCACGAGATCTTGCATGATCTAAAAGATTAAAAAGGAGTCATATAAAAAATGGAAACTAGGACAGATTACAAAGGATGAATATAGGCAAACAACACAGGAATGCAGGGGCAAGATTAGAAAGGCAAAGGCACAAAATGAGCTCAAACTAGCTAAGGGAATAAAGGGGAACAAGAAGACTTTTTATCAATACATTAGAAGCAAGAGGAAGACCAAAGACAGGGTAGGCCCACTGCTTAGTGAAGAGGGAGAAACAGTAACAGGAAACTTGGAAATGGCAGAGATGCTTAATGACTTCTTTGTTTCGGTCTTCACCGAGAAGTCTGAAGGAATGCCTATCCTAGTGAATGCTAATGGGAAGGGGGTAGGTTTAGCAGATAAAATAAAAAAAGAACAAGTTAAAAATCACTTAGAAAAGTTAGATGCCTGCAAGTCACCAGGGCCTGATGAAATGCATCCTAGAATACTCAAGGAGCTAATAGAGGAGGTATCTGAGCCTCTAGCTATTATCTTTGGAAAATCATGGGAGACGGGAGAGATTCCAGAAGACTGGAAAAGGGCAAATATAGTGCCCATCTATAAAAAGGGAAATAAAAACAACCCAGGAAACTACAGACCAGTTAGTTTAACTTCTGTGCCAGGGAAGATAATGGAGCAAGTAATTAAGGAAATCATCTGCAAACACTTGGAAGGTGGTAAGGTGATAGGGAACAGCCAGCATGGATTTGTAAAGAACAAATCATGTCAAACCAATCTGATAGCTTTCTTCGATAGGATAACGAGTCTTGTGGATAAGGGAGAAGCTGTGGATGTGGTATACCTAGACTTTAGTAAGGCATTTGATACGGTCTCGCATGATATTCTTATCGATAAATTAGGCAAATACAATTTAGATGGGGCTATTATACGGTGGGTGCATAACTGGCTGGATAACCGTACTCAGAGAGTTGTTATTAATGGTTCCCAATCCTGCTGGAAAGGCATAACGAGTGGGGTTCCGCAGGGGTCTGTTTTGGGACCGGCTCTGTTCAATATCTTCATTAACGACTTAGATATTGGTATAGAAAGTACGATTATTAAGTTTGCGGATGATACCAAACTGGGAGGGATTGCAACTGCTTTGGAGGACAGGGTCATAATTCAAAATGATCTGGACAAATTGGAGAAATGGTCTGAGTTAAACAGGATGAAGTTTAACAAAGACAAATGCAAAGTGCTCCACTTAGGAAGAAAAAATCAGTTTCACACATACAGAATGGGAAGAGACTGTCTAGGAAGGAGTACGGCAGAAAGGGATCTAGGGGTTATAGTGGACCACAAGCTAAATATGAGTCAACAGTGTGATGTTGTTGCAAAAAAAGCAAACGTGATTCTGGGATGTATTAACAGGTGTGTTGTGAGCAAGACACGAGAAGTCATTCTTCCGCTCTACTCTGCTCTGGTTAGGCCTCAGCTGGAGTATTGTGTCCAGTTCTGGGCACCGCATTTCAAGAAAGATGTGGAGAAATTGGAAAGGGTCCAGAGAAGAGCAACAAGAATGATTAAAGGTCTTGAGAACATGACCTATGAAGCAAGGCTGAAAGAATTGGGTTTGTTTAGTTTGGAAAAGAGAAGACTGAGAGGGGACATGATAGCAGTTTTCAGGTATCTAAAAGGGTGTCATAAGGAGGAGGGAGAAAACTTGTTCACCTTAGCCTCTGAGGATAGAACAAGAAGCAATGGGCTTAAACTGCAGCAAGGGAGGTCTAGGTTGGACATTAGGAAAAAGTTCCTAACTGTCAGGGTGGTTAAACACTGGAATAGATTGCCTAGGGAGGTTGTGGAATCTCCATCTCTGGTTAGATAAATGTCTATCAGGGATGGTCTAGACAGTATTTGGTCCTGCCATGCGGGCAGGGGACTGGACTCGATGACCTCTCGAGGTCCCTTCCAGTCCTAGAATCTATGAATCTAT
>NW_020713463.1:0-1531 GCF_002925995.2 Terrapene triunguis | reverse complement strand
TGTGCCGCCGCGTGTCAGATCCGCCCCGTCCCATACACCCCCCTGCGGGGCGCTGGCCGTGTGCCGCTGCGTGTCAGATCCGCCCCGTCCCATACACCCCCCTGCGGGGCGCTGGCCGTGTGCCGCTGCGTGTCAGAACCCTGGCTGTATGGTACACAGACGCCCCATGCAGCTCCTGTAGGGCAGAGCTGTACTGGGGGTGCTGTGGGGTTACCAGCTGACAGCCAGGGCCTTGGGCATGGCAGGAGGCTAAAGGAGCGGGCTTGGATCATAGAATCACAGAATCTCAGGGTTGGAAGGGACCTCAGGAGGTATCTAGTCCAACCCCCTGCTCAAAGCAGGACCAATTCCCAACTAAATCATCCCAGCCAGGGCTTTGTCAAGCCGGTCCTTAAAAACCTCTAAGGAAGGAGATTCCACCACCTCCCTAGGTAACCCATTCCAGTGCTTCACCACTCTCCTAGTGAAACAGTGTTTCCTAATATCCAACCTAGACCTCCCCCACTGCAACTTGAGACCATTACTCCTTGTTCTGTCATCTGCTACCACTGAGAACAGTCTAGATCCATCCTCTTTGGAACCCCCTTTCAGGTAGTTGAAAGCAGCTATCAAATCCCCCCTCATTCTTCTCTTCTGCAGACTAAATAATCCCAGTTCCCTCAGCCTCTCCTCATAAGTCATGTGCTCCAGACCCCTAATCATTTTTGTTGCCCTCTGCTGGACTCTTTCCATTTTTTCCACATCCTTCTTGTAGTGTGGGGCCCAAAACTGGACACAGTACTCCAGATGAGGCCTCACCAGTGCCGAATAGAGGGGAATGATCACGTCCCTTGATCTGCTGGCAGTGCCCCTACTTATACAGCCCACAATGCCATTAGCCTTCTTGGCAACAAGGGCACACTGTCGACTCATATCCAGCTTCTCGTCCACTGTAACCCCTAGGTCCTTTTCTGCAGAAGTGCCCTAAAGGGAGCCTGTCACAGGCCTGGGGTCACTGTCCCTGGAGGTCTGGACTGAGTCTGTCCTGCCAGACTCTGGATCCAACCCCAGGGCTCGGGCTGTATAATGGGCTGGTGCCTGTGGCTGGGGGAACAGGTGTTTGAGCTGGGGGTGGTGGAGGAGAAGATTGGTTGCCCCAATATCCCCCTCCCCCCATCTGACCTCCCCTTCTGCCCCACTCCAGGGCCATCTTTGCGTATGGGAAGCACAGTGAGCTGAAACTCCTGGACTCGGGAGGTAAGAGGTGCCGGGGCGCTGGATCCACAGCCCCTCTCCCAGCCGCCTGCCCCGCAGGAATCCACAGCTACTGCCACAGCTAAGGACCGGTCCCCTGGCGCTGCCACCTGGCAGCTGTCTAACGCCCCACAGCAGCATGGGCCGGCCTCCCGCTGAGAGTGTCGAGGGGCTGGAGAGACCTGCCGGCACCCCCCAGGCCGGGACTGCACCCAGACGCAGGAGAGATTCGTCAATAATCACAGAACTCGGCCTCGCTGTCACAGCTCACCTCGGCACCGTGCCCCCTGGGGCCAAA
>NW_020713462.1:0-1512 GCF_002925995.2 Terrapene triunguis | reverse complement strand
TACACCCCCCTGCGGGGCGCTGGCCGTGTGCCGCTGCGTGTCAGATCTGCCCCGTCCCATACACCCCCCTGCGTGGTGCTGGCCATGTGCCGCTGCGTGTCAGAACCCTGGCTGTATGGTACACAGACGTCCCATGCAGCTCCTGTAGGGCAGAGCTGGACTGGGGGTGCTGTGGGGTTACCAGCTGACAGCCAGGGCCTTGGGCATGGCAGGAGGCTAAAGGAGCGGGCTTGGATCATAGAATCACAGAATATCAGGATTGGAAGGGACCTCAGGAGGTCATCTAGTCCAAACCACTGCTCAAAGCAGGACCAACCCCAACGAAATCATCCCAGCCAGGGCTTTGTCAAGCAGGGCCTTAAAAACCTCTAAGGATGGAGATTCCACCACCTTCCTAGGTAACCCATTCCAGTGCTTCACCACCCTCCTAGTGAAATAGTGTTTCCTAATATCCAACCTAGACCTCCCCCACTGCCACTTGAGACCATTGCTCCTTGTTCTGTCATCTGCCACCACTGAGAACAGCCGAGCTCCATCCTCTTTGGAACCCCCCTTCAGGTAATTGAAGGCTGCTATCAAATCCCCCCTCATTCTTCTCTTCTGCAGACTAAACAATCCCAGTTCCCTCAGCCTCTCCTCGTAAGTCATGTGCTCCAGACCCCTAATCATTTTTGTTGCCCTCCGCTGGACTCTTTCCAATTTTTCCACATCTTTCTTGTAGTGTGGGGCCCAAAACTGGACACAGTACTCCAGATGAGGCCTCACCAATGTCGAATAGAGGGGAATGATCGCGTCCCTCGATCTGCTGGCAATGCCCCTACTTATACAGCCCAGAATGCCGTTAGCCTTCTTGGCAACAAGAGCACACTGTCGACTCATATCCAGCTTCTCGTCCACCGTAACCCCTAGGTCCTTTTCTGCAGAAGTGCCCTAAAGGGAGCCTGTCACAGGCCTGGGGTCACTGTCCCTGGAGGTCAGGACTGGGTCTGTCCTGCCAGACTCTGGATCCAACCCCAGGGCTCGGGCTGTATAATGGGCTGGTGCCTGTGGAGGGGGTTGCTGGGCTGGGGGAACAGGTGTTTGAGCTGGGGGTGGTGGAGGAGAAGATTGGTTGCCCCAATATCCCCCTCCCCGCATCTGACCTCCCTTTCTGCCCCACTCCAGGGCCATCTTTGCGTATGGGAAGCACAATGAGCTGAAACTCCTGGACTCGGGAGGTAAGAGGTGCCGGGGCGCTGGATCCACAGCCCCTCTCCCAGCCGCCTGCCCCGCAGGAATCCACAGCTACTGCCACAGCTAAGGAGCGGTCCCCTGGCGCTGCCACCTGGCAGCTGTCTAACGCCCCACAGCAGCATGGGCCGGCCTCCCGCTGAGAGTGTCGAGGGGCTGGAGAGACCTGCCGGCGCCCCCCAGGCCGGGACTGCACCCAGACGCAGGAGAGATTCGTCAATAATCACAGAACTCTGCCTCGCTGTCACAGCTCACCTCGGCACCGTGCCCCCTGGGGCCAAA
>NW_020713461.1:0-1111 GCF_002925995.2 Terrapene triunguis | reverse complement strand
AGCTGGGTCCAATTCCCAGCTCTGCCACAGAGTCCCCGGTGACCTCATGGCCTGGCTCTGTGCCTCAGTTTCCCCATCCGTACAATGGGGATAATGAACCTCATTTTGTCTGGCTTGTGAGTTTAGACCGGGAGTGCTTGGGGCAAGGACTGTCTCACTGGGTCTGGGCAGCGCCCGGCACGAGGGGGGCCCCGATCTCAGACAGGGTCTGGGCAGCGCCCGGCACGAGGGGGGCCCCGATCTCGGACAGGGTCTGTGCAGTGCCCGGCACGAGGGGGCCCTGATCCTGGTCGGGATCTGGGCAGCCGGGCACAAGGGGGGCCCCGATCTTGGTCGGGGTATGCGCAGCACCTGGCACAAGGGGGCCCCCGATCTCGGTCGGGGTATGCGCAGCCCCTGGAACGAGGGGGGCCCCCGATCTCGGTCGGGGTATGTGCAGCCCCTGGAACGAGGGGGGCCCCTGATCTCGGTCGGGGTATGCGCAGCGCCTGGAACGAGGGGGGCCCCAATCTGGGTTGGTGCCTCTAGGGCTCTTGCAATGCACCAAACCAGCAATCCCAATGTGCCGGCATCACAACGCCCTGTTTTATCTGCTGTCCGGTCCCAACGTCCCCTGGGAGGGTTTGATTATCTTGCTGCTGAGGGGAAGGGACCTGCCCTCCTTCCAGCCAGACGGTTGGGGAGTGCAGGGGGGGGGGCTAAACCCCCTTTAACACCCTCTTTCCAGCACCCTCTGTGTCTGGGGTGCATCCCCCCCCCCCGTTTGGCCCAGGTCCTGCGACCTGGGGCCTGAGTGTCCCTGTGTGCGGCATGGGGAGGGGGCCGGCTGCCATCTCCCGCTCGATCCCCCCGCTGCAAAGTGCAGGATCAGCCCTGCTAGAGCCCACGGGGGGGGGGGATTCACTGCCTCATCTGATCAACTCCCCAGCTGTGTATCCTGTGTGATGGGGATCCACTCCCCTCTGGATCCCACCGGCCACTGATCCACAGCCCCCCATTGGATCCCACCAGGCAGAACCCCCTGGATCCCACGGGGCAGTGATCTGCTCCCCCTGGATCCCACTGGGCAGTGATCCGCTCCTCCCTGGATCCCATGGGGCAGTGATCTGCT
>NW_020713460.1:0-1137 GCF_002925995.2 Terrapene triunguis | reverse complement strand
AGCTGGGTCCAATTCCCAGCTCTGCCACAGAGTCCCCGGTGACCTCACGGCCTGGCTCTGTGCCTCAGTTTCCCCATCCGTACAATGGGGATAATGAACCTCATTTTGTCTGGCTTGTGAGTTTAGACCGGGAGTGCTTGGGGCAAGGACCATCTCACTGGGTCTGGGCAGCGCCCGGCACGAGGGGGGCCCCGATCTCGGACAGGGTCTGTGCAGTGCCCGGCACAAGGGGGCCCTGATCCTGGTCGGGATCTGGGCAGCGCCGGGCACAAGGGGAGCCCCGATCTTGGTTGGGGTATGCGCAGCACCTGGCACAAGGGGGCCCCTGATCTCGGTCGGGGTTTGCGCAGCCCCTGGAACGAGGGGGGCCCCTGATCTCGGTCGGGGTATGCGCACCCCTGGAACGAGGGGGGCCCCTGATCTCGGTCGGGTTATGCGCAGCGCCTGGAACGAGGGGGGCCCCAATCTGGGTTGGTGCCTCTAGGGCTCTTGCAATGCACCAAACCAGCAATCCCAATGTGCCGGCATCACAACGCCCTGTTTTATCTGCTGTCCAGTCCCAACGTCCCCTGGGAGGGTTTGATTATCTTGCTGCTGAGGGAAAGAGACCTGCCCTCCTTCCAGCCAGACGGTTGGGGAGTGCGGGGGGGGGAGGCTAAACCCCCTTTAACACCCTCTTTCCAGCACCCGCTGTGTCTGGGGTGCATCCCCCCCCCCCCCCGTTTGGCCCAGGACCTGCGACCTGGGGCCTGAGTGTCCCTGTGTGCAGCATGGGGAGGGGGCCGGCTGCCATCTTCCGCTCAATCCCCCCGCTGCAAAGCGCAAGATCGACCCTGCTAGAGCCCACGGGGGGTGGGGGGATTCACTGCCTCGTCTGATCAACTCCCCAGCTGTGCATCCTGTGTGATGGGGATCCACTCCCCTCTGGATCCCACCGGCCACTGATCCACAGCCCCCCATTGGATCCCACCAGGCAGAACCCCCTGGATCCCACGGGGCAGTGATCTGCTCCCCCTGGATCCCACTGGGCAGTGATCCGCTCCTTCCTGGATCCCATGGGGCAGTGATCTGCTCCCCAAGGCAGTGGAGGGGGCAGTGATCTGCTCCCCCTGGATCCCACTGGGCAGTGATCCACTC
>NW_020713459.1:0-3782 GCF_002925995.2 Terrapene triunguis | reverse complement strand
CTGAGTTGGCACTCTCAGTTGGGTTCCGCCAGAACAGCATCGTCACAGTGGCGTAGTCGTGCTTGGATCCACAGAACCAGGTCAATTAAGCTTTGGGTCAGAACCCCACGCTATCCAAATTTGAATGTTGGGATTGAGAGTTTGGTTGGTTAAAGAACAGTTGCAATGGCTGAGCAAAGAGCATATGAGGGCCTTGACAAAAAAGCCCTGAAAGATTTGTGTTCAGAAAAGGGGATAAGCTTTAGAAAGAAAGCTACAAATCAAGAACTGAGAGATCTGTTAATGGCCAATGATCAGAAGGCAGGAGATGCCACAGAAGCTGCAGAAGCAATTGGAATGCAAAAGGCAGCAAGTAAACTGCAACTTGAGCATGAACAAAGACTGGCAGAAATTCGATTGCAGGAACTAGAAGCTGAGGCAAAAGTGCAAAGACTTCAGCTCCAAGTCCAAAAAGCAAGGGAAGAAAAGCAGAAATTGTATCCTCTTGAAAGTCCAGTTTATAACAATGTTGGTATGTTGTATAACTCGGAGCAAGTGTCTGGGTGTAACCAAATGTACCCCAACACTGCCACCTTTTATGTAAATGCTTTTACTGTGTGTTCAGTAGAGGGTGGCTCCATAACTTGTGCCAATGCTCTATATGGGAGTGGTAGTGAAAAATTTACAGAGAATGTAAAAGTCAATGGTAAAAGCTGTTTAGGGCAAATTATGGCTTCTAACATCACTCTTGTTAAAGCAGATCTTGTCAAAGAGGAAGATTATTTACCAAATCAGAGTGTGAATGTTGTAGTCCTCTATGAGTTTACTGTACGTGTGCCTTTAGCCAGAATCCACCTTGAATGGAATGGGACTAAGCATGAAGTTATAGCTGGTGTAAGGAAGCTATTGCCTAAGGATCTTTTGATTGGGGAAAATGTTAAAGCTTTGTTCAGTCCAGGTAGTCAGTCACAGGACAGGAATGATCTTAAACCTCTGTCTATTGTGGGCAATGATTTGCCTGGGGAGGGTTGCTCCAAAGGTTTGTCTGAGAAGAGCTATTTGTCTGTAAATGAAGTTTCTGAATGTCGGTCTAGTGTCTCAGAAGTGAATCTGGAGTTAAATCAAGAGCAGCAAAATCTTATTGGGCAGGAAAATGTTTCTCTGAAGCAGATTAAAGTGGATGGTCAGGTGGAAGCCCTAACTGAGGAAGGAAAGGGTGGATTTTTAATGGGTGATGCATTGGTGGCTAGTACAGCTTGTAAAAGTGAACCTGAAAAGGGTAACTGTGATTTGCTGGCAGTGGCTCAGTGTAGTAAGAAGAGCAGTTTATCTGTTGGGAGTGGCAAGGTGCCTGGTAAGGAAGCTGCCCCACTCTCCCAGTCTTTGTCTGTAATCAGCCCTGTGTGCTGGGACAAAGGAGAGGAAGGCAGGAAAAGTTTGGAGGAGCCAAAGCAGCCTTGTGAGCTAATGGCTTTGTCTAGTCAGCAGTTTGGGAAGGCAGGGATAGTGGAAAATGGATGTCCCTATACCTTACCTGTTTCCTGTGTGGAGAATACTGATAGTGAAGGAAATGTGCCTGTATCTGTCAGGGGTATTGACTTGCCTATGGAGGAAGCTACCTCAGTCTCCAAGCAGTTGTCTGTGAACAGCCCTGTGTGCTGGGACAAGGGAAATGAAATCCCGAGCTGTGTGTCTGGTAAAAAAGGTGTCTCCAGCTCTTCTTTGTCTGTGGAGCAGACAGAAGGTGCCTATCAGCCTGTGATGGTTGAGATTAGTGCAGTTGTCTCAGAGTTGGTTCTGAATTCAACTAAAGCCCAGGAAGGGAATGGTCCTAAGTCTGTGTCTGCTGGGGAGAATGGCACTGTAACTAAGTTGCATCCAGTTAGTGTCTTAGCAAAATCCCAGAGACCAGACAATTCTGGTGCTTGTATCTTGCCTGTTGCTCATGTGTGGTTGGTAAAGGATGTAGCAACTCTGTCTGATCAGGGTAATACCCTCGCCTGGGCACAAGGAGAGCATGAAGGTGATTTGGTTGTGTTACCTACTGATGGTGTGGAAACTTGTAGCAAGAAGGAAAGGATTCCTGAACCTGTGTGTGGCAAAGGGAAGGGAAATGTTTCTAACCTTTTATCTAGGAAGTCTATGGGTTTGCCTGAAAGGGGATTGTGTAGAAATCTGCCTGATGGGCCAAAGGTGATCCTGGATGTAAGTAAGACCCAGAAAAAGTCTGTTGTTGCTCAGGGAAGTGTTCCTTTAGAGCAAGCCCTAGGTGAAGAGGGTAAGGGCAAAATTTCTGTGAGGGGTGATTTGCTGCTTAGAAAAGCTCCTGGGGAAAGGAATCCTCATGGTAATCTGTGCAAGCAGTTCCCTGCAACTGAAGGGTGTGAGAGTGATTTAATCAAGGCAGTTTCAGTTCCTAACAGCCAGAAATTTTCTGTTGTGAATGGATCCACTGACTTTCCTTTCGAAAGGTCCAGTGTGGGTGGCTTTGAGAAGGTCTCAGATGGAGTAAGAGCTGTTAAGAAAGTTGAGCAACCCTATAACCAAGTGGCTGTGTTTGGCCAGCTTGTTGGGAAGACAATGGTGTTGGAACAGGAATGTCTCCATTCTAATTATTTAAGTGAGCAGTCTGTGCTTCAGGGTCTGAGGACAGATTTGGTTACGGGTGTTTCAAAGCAGAACAGTTTTATGGCCAAATGCTTGAGGATGCAGGGGAGAGCAGGCAAACTCTCACCCTCAGACTGTTTAGATTTGTGTGGTATCTCTTTAAGACAGAGTCCAGCCTTGGAAATGATAGCAGTTACGAATATGAAAACTGGTGGACTGGCTCTGGTCTGGGGGAGTGCAAATTACTTGCCTGGCTGGGAGAGGAAGGACTTGCTAATAGCTGTTAGCACAGAGAGCCCACCCCATCAGCCAGTGAATTCTGTCAAGCAAGAGAAATCAGGGTTTGATCCTGCAGGACAAGGAGGAAAGAGAAAACTGAATTTTGCAAAGGGAAGCAACAGGTTAACCCTAAAATGCCCAAACTCCAATGGTATTGAGCCAAAGGTGTGGCATGACAGCCATGATTGTAGATGGACACTTGCAATGGATTTGTTGTTAATGCTAATGGTGATTTTGTAACTAATGTGTTGCTATTATCAAGAACTGTAAGAATGTACAATGTTCCTAATCTGTTGGAAAATCCCTTGAACATGTTAAAAGGAATACATGAGAACACACTTTATGTTAAAAGGCCTTGTTATACTGATGTTTCACAGTTACTGCCTGTAAACGGTATTGGAACTTTTCATAGGAGAAAAGACATTCCAAACCTAATGTGCTGTATGAAAAGGGAAACTGAGGCACACTACCATATTGCTTTCACGGCTAAATGCCAAGATTCCTGTACTATGAACATCATTAATATCTACATTGATTTAATGTTAATTGGGTTCCAAACATTTGCCAGAGCTTGTGTGGATAAAGTAGCTGTTTTCTTTAGCTCTTGGCAAGATCACATGAGACATTCAGGAACCATGCTGCAAGAGCAGATCTAATCCACTATTGTTCTAACTAAGTTTTACCTTGAGTTTGTAAAGAGGTTCAGTCATGTTGCTGAACATGACTTTGATAAACCATTTCTGTTATACACTGATATGGCTTCTAACCCCAATACTAGCTGTAGTGAGACAAACCCAAGGATGGGGAGCTCTTGGGATGCAGTCAGTGATGTTTGTGTCATCGCTTCCTGCATCAATTTTGCGTTGGGGGTGTGACGTTATTGATATAATCTGGGACCATATAGATCATTGTTGCAA
>NW_020713458.1:0-1083 GCF_002925995.2 Terrapene triunguis | reverse complement strand
TGTGACGTTATTGATATAATCTGGGACCATATAGATCATTGTTGCAACCAAGGTCCTGTAGTGGCACCAAAATCTTGTATAAAGGGGGTCAAATGGGGTGTCTTAGACAAGGTTATGGTTTACTGGTTATGATTATGCTGTCTATATGTGTGTATCAATTTTGTAGTTGAAGTTATGAATATGGGCTCTATACTGTCTGTATTTCAAACTTATGCTATGCTGCTGGGTGACATCCCAGACAAGCTGGTGTTAGCTCTGCCTAGCCTGCTTGATGGCCCATTAAGAACCATCAGCTATACAATGGACTCATTGAGAAAAGGCAAATATGCCTTCAGACTCAGCAAAGTATGCAGGGACTGGCCCCTGTGACTCCAGACTCCATTTTGCTGTAATTTTCACAGTAAGAACAAAGAGGTGTTCTTACACCTGGAAAAGACTATATAAGGCTGATGCCTCATCTCCATTGGGTCTTCAATCCCGCTTCATACCTCTGGAGGAACTTTGCTACAAGCTGAAGCTTTGAACAAAGGACTGAGGACCCATCCCAGCGGGGGATGTATTCCAGAGACTTGATTTGAACCTGCAGTTTATCCTATCACTACTGCAAGCCTGAACCAAGAACTTTGCCATTACTGTATGTAATTGATTCCATTTAACCAATTCTAACTCTCATCTCTATCTTTTTCCTTTTATGAATAAACCTTTAGATTTTAGATTCTAAAGAATTGGCAACAGCGTGATTTGTGGGTAAGATCTGATTTGTATATTGACCTGGGTCTGGGGCTTGGTCCTTTGGGATCAGGAGAACCTTTTTTTCTTTTACTGGGGCATTGGTTTTCACAACCATTTGTCCCCATAACGAGTGGTACTGGTGGTGATACTGGGAAACTGGAGTGCCTAAGGAGATTGCTTGTGAGACTTGCGGTTAGCCAGTGGGGTGAGACCGAAGTCCTCTTAATCCGGCTGGTTTGGTTTGCCTTAGAGGTGGAAAAAACCCCAGCGTTGGGCTGTAACTGCCCTGTTTGAGCAATTTGTCCTGAGTTGGCACTCTCAGTTGGGTTCCGCCAGAACAGCATCGTCACA
>NW_020713457.1:0-1976 GCF_002925995.2 Terrapene triunguis | reverse complement strand
GAGAATAGAAGTGCTGTTGCTGGGTCTGGTTCTCTGCCCAGCCCAGCAGCAGTCATTGGGATATGGTGCCTTGTAGATTCCACTTCTGCCACCACACTTGCCAGCCCCAATAGGTCTGATGAAGGTCTGCCAACTTCAGGGTTCAAACACTTAGCTACATACCCACTGCAGGTCTTATTTCACCCTCTTGGGGCATTAACTCACAACAAAGGGTCCCTGGTTGACCAGGGACTGTTCTGACAGTCCTAAGAGTACCAAGCACCCTGAGTTCAGAGTGCATCACTTTGCTCAGCTCTGGGTCCTTTCGGTAGGACAAGTATTCTCAACCCAGGCCCAGACTGAGTGTGCTTCTTTCTGGGAGCAAGGACTTCTCCCGTGGCTCAAAAACTTCCTTTGAAGGAGCTTCTTACCCAGACCCAGCTGTCATCAGGGCCCATCGCTTTGGGGTGTGGAAGGTACTTTTCCTGCATTCCAAAGCACTTTAACGTCCCCTTCCGGGGCAGTGGGGAAGGGTGGGGCACCCTGTCATGAGCTGAAATAGGAGGGTCCAAAAGGATTAAAGGCCTGGAAAGACTCCTGTATCCAGAGAGAGATTGAAAAGCCTGGACTATTTCAAGAGGGAACATGCTAGAGGTATCAAATCATTCATAGATTCATAGCAGTTAAGGCTAGAAGGGACCATTAGATCATCTAGTCTGACCTACTGTATAACACAGGCCAGAAAATTTCATCCTCTATTGAGTCCAATAACTTGTGTTTGACTAAATGAATGGTTTAGAGAAGGCACGCGCTATTCCCCCTAGAGTACTGCAGGAACTTGGATATGAAATTGCAGAACTACTAACTGTGGTATTTAACCTATTGCTTAAATCAGCCTCTGTATCAGATGTCTGGAGGGTAGCTAATGTAATGCTGATTTTTAAAAAAGGTTCCAGAGGCGATCCTGGCAATTACAGGCCAGTGAGCCTAATTTCAGTACAAGGCAAATTGGTTGAAACTATAGTAAAGAACAGAATGATCAGATACATCGATGAACAAGATTTGTTGGGGAAGAGTCAACACGGCTTTTGAAAAGGGAACTCATGCCTCACCAATCTACTAGAATTCTTGGAGGGGGTTGGGAGGGGTTGGACCCCCATTCCGGGGTGCCACCTGATGTACTGGGGTCCCACTGAGCCCATCTGTTCCACCAGCCTGGGCTCCCTCACCCTGTCCTGCTGCACACACACACTGGCAGGGACACACCTAGCTGTAGAATCACACAGAGTCTGCGATCAGCTCTGTTTGGGAAGACTCAGCTCGGGGATCGCCCAGCACTCAGGTGCACACAACCTCTGGAGTGTAAATCCAAAATTATATTGTCTTGCGCTGTACAGAGATCTATACAACATAAGCTCATGACATTCTCTCCCTCCCTCAATGTGGAGGAAGATATGCATAGCATCCCCCTCCTCCCCCCCGCCAGTTACGAATCGCACAAACTGTTTTTTAGAATAAACCAAAACCAAGTTTATTAACTACGAAAGGTAAATTTTAAGAGATTATGAGGGATATCAAACAGATCAAAGCAGATTACTTAGCAAATCAAACAAAACACGCAACCTAAGCTTAATAAGCTAAATTAACTGGTTAATAGTAGCACATTCTCACCCTAAATGTTGTTTTGTGCAGGTTGCAAAGTTTCTTGAAGGTAAACTGCACTGCTTGCAGTTTAAATATCCAGGTATTCCTTTCACAGGCTAGATCTTTCTCACCTGGGTTCAGCCCCTGCCCTCCTCCCCCACAGTTTAGTTCCTTTGTTTCTCTAGGTGTTTTCAGCAGTCTTCCTTTTTGGGCAGGGAGGTGGTGGAGAAGAACCCAGATTAACTCACTTCCAAGCCTTCAATAGGATTTGGATTTGACAGGAATCCTTTGTCTCCCAGTTTGACACCCCCCCCCCGCTCCCTCCTAGTGGAAAAATACCACCAGTCCAAAAT
>NW_020713456.1:0-5229 GCF_002925995.2 Terrapene triunguis | reverse complement strand
GCCAATAAGCGCAGGACCCACCAAGATAGAGGAGGAACTTTGTCACACTGGTGTCAGGGGTTGGATCTTGGGGTGCACAGCGTGGCGGAAGAAGGAGGGTGATTTAAAAACAACAACAACAACAACAACAACAAAAAACAAAAAAGGGAGAGGGTTTATTTTTTTTCACCACAATGGATGACGTAGTGCAGGCGCTGATGCAGGCTACGGCGGCCCAGCAGGAGGCCACCCGTGTCCAGGCAGCCGCCCAACAGGAGGCAGTGCAGCTGCAGCAAGAGACTAATCACCTGCTGATGGACCAGGCTGCTCAAGACCGAGCTATGTTGCGGGAACTGGTAAACCAGGTAAAGTCCCTTACAGAGCTGAATCGCGGCCATGATGGGACGCGGCTCATACGGGCCAGCCATTGGCTGCAGAAAATGACACAGGAGGAGGATGTAGAGGCATACCTTCTGGCCTTTGAGAGGACAGCCCTACGGGAGGCCTGGCCTCGAGATCAGTGGTCTGGCATCCTTGCCCCATTCCTGTGTGGGGAGGTCCAGAAGGCCTACCATGATCTGCCTGAAGAGGCTGCGGCAGACTACCCCCAGCTGAAAGCAGAGATCCTGGCCAGATCTGGGGTAATGACAGCAGTGCGGGCCCAGCAGATCACGGTTGGAGGTACCAGGAAGACAAAACCCCGCGGTCCCAATTGCATGACCTCATCCATCTCACACGAAAGTGGTTGCAAACAGAGTCCCAGACTCCGGAAGAGATACTAGCGGTTCTGGTCATCGACCGATACACGAGGGAACTACCACCAGACTTTCGTGCATGGGTAAGCCAGAACGAACCCTCCACCTATGACGAGGTTGTCGCCCTGGTAGAGAGGCGAAGGACAGCGAGGGAGCTGACCCGACCAGTTAAGGAAGAGGTACCCCGGGTTAAACTAGCAGCACCAAGCCCTAAAGTTCGGGTGACTGGACCACCAGGAGGGCCCAGGTGGAAAAAGAGAGAGGCTGAAGGCCCATCAGAGGCCACAAAGAGTCGGAGCACTGAGGGAAAAGAGGATCGTGATGTTAGTCTGCCCAAACCAAGAGACCAGGGAACGCCTAGGGCTCCATACAGCTGTTATGCCTGCGGGGAGTGGGGACACATAGCTGCACAGTGTCCCAATGCTGAGGAGCCTATGCAGTGTAACCTGGGGAACTGGGCAGATCTATGCTCCCTAATCCACCTTGTGGGGGTCTCACTAACCCCACATATGTATACCAGACCAGTGAAACTAAATGGGGTAGGGACCACAGCACTGGTTGATTCGGGGAGTGCTATCACGCTTATCTCAGGGAAGCTCATGAAGTGTAGTCAGCTGCTGCAGGCTAAACGTACGGGGATAACGTGTCCATGGGACAGTTAGTTACTACCCCACCATCCCAGTAAAAATCGAGATCCAAGGGAACACTATTGAGGTAGCAGCAGGTGTAGTCCCTAAACTCTCATACCCGGTGCTCATAGGGAGGGACTTCCCCTACTGGGAGTAAGTTTCCAAACCCTGGGGGTTGGAGAAAGATGGGGACCCTAAAATTGGTGAGGCATCCACAGCAGACTGTCAACCCCCAATCTTCTCTGAAATATCCCCAGATTTGTTCTCCACTCCCAGACAGGGTAGAAAGACAAAAAGGGAAAGAAGGGCAGCTAAGACCTTGGGGACCCGAATACTGACCCAAAGCCAGAGGGTCGCTCTTGTAGGTAGGCAGACCCGCGCAGCTGAAAAGGAGGCCACGTAGGAGGGAGAAGCACCTGAGTCTGACCCCCACCCTAATGCTTCTGAACCAGTAGAAGCAACAGAGACTGGGCCCCTAGATCTTGGGCAGATTAGCCCTGGGAGAGGAAATTTTGGACAGGACCATGCAGAAGATCCAAGGTATGACAACATTAGGAAGGAGGTGGCTGAAATAGATGGGGTCCCCATGGAAGGGAAAACCCAGGGACCAGGACCCTACTTCATAATGAAGAAGGATCTCCTATACCGGGTTGCACCAGTAGAGGGGCAGAAGGTACAGCAGATCCTAGTACCTCAAAAACACCAGAACGCTGTATTAAGTCTTGCTCATAGTCATCTTTTTGGGGGGGCATTTGGGGGTAGAGAAGACCCTGGCACGAGTCCTACGACGGTTCTTCTGGCCCAGAGTACATGAAGAAATGCGGATGTACTGTGCCTCCTGCCCGGAGTGTCAGCTGCACAGTCCCCGTCCCCACTTGAAGGCACCTTTAGTACCCCTTCCCATCATAGAGGTCCCCTTCGAGCGAATAGCCATGGACCTAGTGGGACCCCTGGAGAAGACGGCTCGGGGCCACCAATATATACTTGTTGTTTTGGACTATGCTACTCGCTACCCAGAAGCCGTCCCCCTGCGGAACACAGCCTCTAAAACTATAGCGAAAGAGCTGGTGGGGATCTTTGCCCGAATGGGGCTACCGAAGGAGATATTAACCGACCAAGGAACCCCATTTATGTCGAAGCTAATGAAGGACCTCTGTACGCTGCTCCATATACATACCCTGAGAACTTCGGTCTACCATCCGCAGACTGATGGGTTGGTAGAAAGGTTTAACCGAACCCTCAAGGCTATGATAAGGAAGGTGGTAAGTCGGGATGGGAAGGATTGGGACACCCTACTACCCTACCTTATGTTCGCTATCCGGGAGGTACCTCAGGCCTCAACTGGGTTTTCCCCCTTCGAGTTATTATACGGGCGTCACCCCCATGGCATACTAGATATCGCCAAAGAGATCTGGGAAGAGGAACCCAATAAGGGGAGAAATATAATAGAGCATGTAATGCAGATGCGAGACCGGATAGCCCGGGTTACCCCTATTGTACGGGAACATTTGGAGAAGGCACAGGAGGCCCAGCGAACCCTTTACAATCGCCAGGCAAAAGTGCGACAGTTCCAACCAGGGGATCGGGTTATGGTGTTGGTACCCACGGCAGAAAGCAAGCTTCTGGCCCAATGGCAGGGGCCCTATGAGGTGGTTGAACCCGTGGGGGAAGTAACCTACAAGGTGCGGCAGCCAGGACACAGAAAACAAGAACAGATTTATCACGTTAACCTTCTGAAACCCTGGCATGCGCAAGAGGCATCCACGACGGTCCAAAAAGACCTAACCCAGGAAAACAAGCCTTCCAAAGAGGTGAGAGTGTCTCCCGATTTAACACCAGACCAGAAGAATGAGGTGTCTGAGATGATCTTCCGGAACCAAGATGTGTTCTCGACAAAACCGGGTCGAACAACCGAGACATATCACCACATCGTCACGAACCCTGGGGCCAGAGTAACAATGAGGCCCTATCGGGTGCCAGCGGCAAAAAGGGAGGAAATAAAAGCAGAAGTAAAAAAAATGCTGGAGTTGGGGATCATCGAAGAATCCCACAGTCAGTGGTCCAGCCCAATCGTGCTGGTGCCCAAACCTGATGGCACCACAAGATTTTGTAATGACTTCCGGTGACTAAACGAAGTATCCCAGTTCGACGCGTACCCTGTACCTCGCATAGATGAGCTAGTGGACTGTCTGGGTAATGCCCAGTACTTGACTACCCTAGACTTGACAAAGGGGTACTGGCAGATTTCCCCTTGCAGAAGACGCAAAGGAAAAGACTGCGTTCTCTACACCAGAGGGTCTTTTTTAATATATTGTCCTCCCTTTTGGACTACATGGGGCCCCAGCGCCTCATGGACAAGCTGTTATGCCCACATAACAGTTATGCTGCTGCCTACTTGGACGATGTGGTCATTCATACCCCAGACTGGGAAACCCACCTGGAGAAGGTGGAGGCAGTCCTCGATACCTTCAGGCGAGCTGGCCTTACAGCAAACCCTGCCAAGTGTGCTGTAGGGTTTACAGAGGCCAAATATCTTGGCTACATTGTGGGAAAAGGTCTGGTAAAACCCCAAGTGAACGAGTTAGAGGCCATCCAAAATTGGCACCGACCAAGTCGCAAGAAACAAGTCCAGGCGTTCCTAGGTGTGGTGGGGTATTACCGACGATTTATCCCCCACTTTGCCACAAGGGTAAGCCCCCTGACAGCCCTAGTGAAAGCCCGTGGACCTGATCTGGTGAGATGGTCTGACGCAGCAGAGGAAGCATTCACAGACCTACGGACTGCCCTCTGTAGTAACCCCGTACTGATAGCCCCTGATTTCACCAAGGAGTTTATCTTGCAGACGGATGCATCGGAAGTAGGGTTGGGGGCCGTTCTATCACAGATGGTCGGGGAGGAGGAACAACCAATTCTATACCTCAGTCGGAAACTCCTTCCAAGGGAACAAAAATATGCAGTGGTGGAGAGAGAATGCCTCGCTGTAAAATGGGCCATGGAAACATTGCGCTACTACCTGCTCGGGCACAGATTTGTCCTCGTGACCGACCATGCCCCTCTTCAACGGATGCAGCAGAACAAGGAGAGGAACACAAGGGTGACCAGATGGTTCTTGTCCCTCCAACCTTTCCAGTTCCGTGTGCAACTCAGAGCAGGGAGCCGTCATGGCAACGCCGATGGCTTGTCACGTGTGCACTGTCTGGCGTCCCAAGCTGCCCAACCCCTTCGCGCTGAGCAGGGGGGAGGGATATGTGACAGACCCAGACCAGTGGGGTACAGGAGTCTGGTAGAGGGCAAATATACTGGTCACTGGATGAGTAGTTTTCTTTTCCCTGAGTGACCAGAGCAGGGGCTGCACTAGAGTAATCAGGAACCTGCTAGAACCAGTTAAGGCAGGCAGGCTAATTAGGACACCTGGAGCCAATTAAGAAGAAGCTGTTAGAATCAATTGAGGCAGGCTAATTAGGGCACCTGGGTTTTAAAAGGAGCTCACTTCAGTTTGTGGTGTGAGTGTGAGGAGCTGGGAGCAAGAGGCGCAAGGAGCTGAGAGTGAGAGGGTGTGCTGCTGGAGGACTGAGGAGCACGAGCGTTATCAGACACCAGGAGTAAGGTCCTGTGGTGAGAATAAAGAAGGTGTTTGGAGGAGGCCATGGGGAAGTAGCCCAGGGAGTTGTAGCTGTCATGCAGCTGTTACAGGAGGCACTATAGACAGCTGCAGTCCACAGGGCCCTGGGCTGGAACCCGGAGTAGAGGGCAGGCCCAGGTTCCCCCCAAACCTCCCAATTGACCTGGACTGTGGGTTCTTCCAGAGGGGAAGGTCTCTGGGCTGTTCCCCAACCCACATGGTGAATCTCTGAGGCAAGAAAATC
>NW_020713455.1:0-1496 GCF_002925995.2 Terrapene triunguis | reverse complement strand
ATGCTGCAACACTTGTGCAACAAATCTTCGCCAGTGGTTGAACAGGAAAAGGAAATCTATGCCTTTTGCAGTGCCAATGATTTGGAGAGAGCCAACAGATCATACCAGCAATTGTTACTTCTGCATGGTGCCTCCAGTTGGGAAAGGTGTGTCAAAGAAGAAAAAGTGGACTGTGCATTATCCAAACATTCCATCAGCTATACGCCCAGTAACCCACAGAGAAGGACTGCCGGTTCCTGATGCACCAGAATCATTCTCACTTGAGTCAGATGAGGAAGAGGAAGAGGATGAAACTTCTGGTCCTGAACCATCAATGTCACAGGACCCACATTTTCTCCCATCCTCCTCCTCTGAACCACACCTCATAACACAAGGTGAACTGAATGACCTTGTCAGGGATTTGGAACTACCCAAGAGTAAGGCAGAGCTGTTGGGCTCCAGACTACAGCAGTGGAATCTCCTGGCAGGTGATGTTAGGGTTTCCATGTTCCGTGACCGTCAAAAGGATCTTGTCCCATTCTTCTTCATGGAAGGTGATCTTGTAGCCTGCAACAACATCGATGGTGTGATGGCAGCCCTCAACATCGTTCACGATCCAGATGAGTGGAGACTGTTCATTGATTCATTGAAGACGAGTCTTAAAGCTGTTTTACTGCATAATGGCAATGTTTTGCCATCAATTCCAGTTGGTCATGCAGTCCATATGAAGGAAACCTATGACAACATGAAACAACTTTTGAGGTGCATAAACTATGACCAACATCAGTGGCAGCTTTGTGGCGATTTGAAGGTTGTTGCTCTCTTGCTTGGTCTGCAGACTGGATACACAAAGTACTGATGTTTTCTCTGCGAATGGGATAGTCGTGCAAGAGATTCCCACTACATCAAGAAAGATTAGCCACTCCGATAGTCATTGGAGCCTGGGAGGAAAAGTGTTGAATCGAGGAAGATTTTGTTACCACCCTTACACATCAAGCTGGGTCTGATGAAGAACTTTGTCAAGGCCATTGACAAAACACAAGCAGCTTTCAAGTACCTCTGTGGAAAATTTCCAAGGTTAAGTGAAGCTAAGATAAAGGAAGGTGTCTTTGTTGGTCCTCAGATTCGTGAACTTCTTCGAGATGATGCATTTGACCATGCACTGCGTGGCAAGGAAAAGACGGCATGGAAAGCCTTCCAGTTAGTGGCAATAAATTTTCTTGGAAACAACAAGGCAGACAACTACAGGTTGTTGGTGGAAAACCTCCTCAAGGCATACAAAAGCCTTGGTTGCAACATGTCACTAAAGATACATTTTTTGCACTCTCATCTAGATTTTTTTCCACCGAACTGCGGAGCAGTGAGCAATGAGCACGGCGAGCGATTTCACCAGGACATTGCAACAATGGAGAAACGCTATCAGGGCAAATGGAGCCCATCAATGCTTCCAGACTATTGCTGGACAGTGACAAGAGATGCTCCATTTAATGAATACAAGAGACAAGCCAAGAAGCGCC
>NW_020713454.1:0-5245 GCF_002925995.2 Terrapene triunguis | reverse complement strand
CCCTACATTTGTACCCTAAAGTTCAAAGTGGGGATACAGCCTTGACATGGTGGCACAGCGGTGGAAATCGTTTTAAACCCAAAAGCCAGTAAGAGATTTTTTTTTTTCCTTCTAGCTGCTTGGTGAGCAGAGCTGAAGGTAGATGCATATCTTATCTCTCCTTGCCTGAAGGCAGAGGTGTTAAGTTTTTTTAACAAGGGGCTTTGTTAAGAGAAGGGTTCAATCAGTGAGCAAACTTTGAACTGGTAAAGGTAATTTACAAGCTGAATTGTTTTTTTTTCTTTTTACATCCTCGGAAGTAGCTAGTTAGGAAGTCTCTGTTAACTCAGCAGCACTCAGCAGGAGCCTGAGCTAAGTACATCCCAGTTTCAGTCAACTGCAGAGGGGTGTGACCCAGCACAAGAAAACAGGAAAATGACTACCAAAGAAGCAGCTAACAAACTAGAACTGGCCAGACTAGAAGCAGAAGAAAATGAGAAAAAACATCAGAGACTGCTTGAAATTAAAAAACTCGAAGAAAAAGCCAAAGAGGAGGCCCACAAGAGAGAGATGGAGCTGGAAAAAGCCAAAGAGGAGGCCAAACAGGAGGCCCACAAGAGAGAGATGGAGCTGAAAGAAAAAGAGATGGAACTGGAAGCAGCAAGGACTAGGCAGGATGCATCAGACCATCCTAACAACTCCTCTCCAGGTACCACTTCCCATCCCAGGAAATTCCCCACCTACAAGGCAGGCGATGATACTGAGGCCTTCTTAGAAAATTTTGAAAGGGCCTGCCTTGGATACCGCATCGCTGCAGACCAGTACATGGTAGAGCTGAGGCCGCAGCTCAGTGGACCCTTAGCAGAGGTGGCGGCTGAAATGCCTAAGGAACACATGAACAGTTATGAACTTTTTAAAAACAAGGCCAGAATCAGAATGGGGCTAACACCTGAGCATGCCCGTCGGCGGTTCAGAGCCCTAAGGTGGAAACCAGATGTGTCATTTACCCGGCATGCCTACCACATTGACAAAAATTGTGATGCCTGGGTATCAGGAGCAAATGTTAAATCTCTGGAAGATCTGCTTTGCCTAGTAAAAATGGAGCAGTTTTTAGAGGGTGTTCCTGAGGAAATAGAAAGGTACATCCTAGATGGGAAGCCCAAAACTGTAACCGAGGCGGGGGAGATTGGAGCCAAATGGGTGGAAGTGACCGAAAAGAAAAAAGCTAGTAGCAGTTGGAGCGAATATCAGAAGGGGCAAGCCGAAACAAAACCTTATCACCGGGGACAACCCAAGGCCCCACCCACATCCCAAGGGAAACCCCAGAAGCCTTCTCACCCCACCACACCAGTCTCCATCAACCAACATCGCCCCGGTGATACCTTAGCAGGGCGATGTTTTAAATGTAATGAACTGGGGCATATAAAGGCTCACTGCCCCAAGAACCCCAACCGATTACAGTTCATTACACCCCAGTCACACCAAAGATCCCCAGACCCAGATGCCTCTCTCATACCCTCGGAGCGAAGGGAAACCTTGAGAGTGGGCGGAAAGAAGGTTATCGCTTGGAGGGACACTGGGGCACAAGTGTCAACTATCCACCAATCCCTAGTGGACCCCAAACTCATCAACCCGGAGGCTACAGTGACAATTCAACCCTTCGTGTCACAGTCTGTAACCTTGCCTACAGCCCAGTTGCATGTCCAGTACAAGGGCTGGTCAGGAATGTGGACTTTTGCAGTCTATGACAATTATCCCATCCCCATGCTGCTGGGGGAAGACTTGGCCAACCATGTGAAGCTAGCCAAGAGGGTGGGAATAGTCACCCACAGCCAGGCTAAGCAAGCTTTCACCCCCATCCTTGTTCCTGAGCCGTCCACCAGGGACCCGTCTGTGTTACCAGAGACCCAAACACAGGTGGTGGAACCGGATCCCCTGCCAACGACTGCAACAGCCGTAGTGGATCCAATCCCAGAGACCCAGCCAAAGCCAGTCCGAGAACCGGAACTGGCAACGCAACCAGCACCAGAACCATTGCCAGCACTGAGTCCAGCGCTTGCAACCCCGTCTACAACTCCAATGCCAGAGGGCACCAGCGAGCCTGAACTGGCGGAAGCAGCAGATAACCTTACCCAAGAGGCTCAGCCAGAGCCTGAGATACCACATAGTGCACCAGCGGACAGCGGTTCACAGTCAATGGAAACAGCCCCAACACCTGCATCGCTTCCAGAGGGACCAAGCCCCAGTCCACAGTCCAAGGAGGAACTGATGTCTCCAGCATCAAGGGAGCAGTTCCAGGCCGAGCAGGAAGCAGATGACAGCCTTCAGAAAGCTTGGGCGGTGGCGCGGAGCACCCCACCGCCTCTCAGCTCTTCTAACCGATCCCGGTTTGTTGTAGAAAAAGGACTTTTATACAAGGAGACTCTTTCTGGTGGGCACCAGGAAGACTGGCATCCTCAAAGACAGTTGGTAGTTCCCACTAAGTATCGGGTAAAGCTCTTGAGCTTAGCCCATGATCATCCCAGTGGCCATTCTGGGGTGAACAGAACCAAAGACCGGTTGGGGAAGTCCTTCCACTGGGAGGGAATGGGCAAGGACGTTGCTAATTATGTCCGGTCTTGTGAGGTGTGCCAACAAGTGGGAAAGCCCCAAGACCAGGTTAAAGCCCCTCTCCAGCCACTACCCATAATTGAGGTCCCATTTCAGCGAGTAGCTGTGGATATTCTGGGTCCTTTCCCAAAGAAGACACCCAGAGGAAAGCAGTACGTACTGACTTTAATGGATTTTGCTATCCGATGGCCGGAAGCTGTACCCTTAAGCAACACCAAGGCTAAAAGTGTGTGCCAGGCATTAGCAGACATTTTTGCCAGGGTAGGTTGGCCCTCCGACATCCTTACAGATTCGGGAACTAATTTCCTGGCAGGGAACATGAAAAACCTGTGGGAAGCTCATGGGGTGAATCACTTGGTTGCCACCCCTCATCACCATCAAACCAATGGTCTGGTGGAGAGGTTTAATGGAACTTTGGGGGCCATGATACGTAAATTCGTAAATGAACACTCCAATGATTGGGACCTAGTGTTGCAGCAATTGCTTTTTGCCTACAGGGCTGTACCACATCCCAGTTTAGGGTTTTCACCATTTGAACTTGTGTATGGCCGCGAGGTTAAGGGGCCATTACAGTTGGTGAAGCAGCAATGGGAGGGGTTTACGCCTTCTCCAGGAACTAACATTCTAGACTTTGTAAGCAACCTACAAAACACCCTCCAACACTCTTTAGCCCTTGCTAAAGAAAACCTAAAGGATGCTCAGGAAGAGCAAAAGGCCTGGTATGATAAACATTCCAGAGAACGGTCCTTCAAAGTAGGAGACCAAGTCATGGTCTTAAAGGCGCTCCAGGCCCATAAAATGGAAGCGTCGTGGGAAGGACCATTCACGGTCCAGGAGCGCCTAGGAGCTGTTAACTATCTCATAGCCTCCCCCACCTCCAACATAAAGCCTAAGGTATACCATGTTAATTCTCTTAAGCCCTTTTATTCCAGAGAATTAAATGTTTGCCAGTTTACAGCCCAGGAAACAGATGACGCGGAGTGGCCTGCAGGTGTCTACTACGAAGGAACAAGGAATGGTGGCGTGGAAGAGGTGAACCTCTCCACGACCCTGGGACGTCTGCAGCGACAGCAGATCAAGGAGCTGTGCACAAGCTTTGCACCGATTTTCTCAGCCACTCCAGGACGGACCGAACGGGCATACCACTCCATTGACACCGGTAATGCTCACCCAATTAGAACCCCACCCTACCGGCAGTCACCTCATGCCCAAGCTGCTATACAAAGGGAGATCCAGGACATGCTACAGATGGGTATAATCCGCCCCTCTAACAGTGCATGGGCATCTCCAGTGGTTCTAGTTCCCAAACCAGATGGGGAAATACGCTTTTGCGTGGACTACCGTAAGCTAAATGCTGTAACTCGTCCTGACAACTATCCAATGCCACGCACAGATGAGCTATTGGAAAAATTGGGACATGCCCAATTCATCTCTACTTTAGACTTAACCAAAGGGTACTGGCAAGTACCACTAGATGAACCCGCTAAGGAAAGGTCCGCCTTCGTCACCCAGGCAGGGGTGTATGAATTCAATGTACTCCCTTTCGGGTTGCGAAATGCACCCGCCACCTTCCAAAGACTTGTAGATGGTCTCTTAGCGGGATTGGGAGAATCTGCAGTTGCCTACCTCGATGATGTGGCCATTTTTTCTGATTCATGGACAGAACACCTGGAGCACCTGGAAAAAGTCTTCGAGCGCATCCGGCAGGCAGGACTAACTGTTAAGGCTAAAAAGTGTCAAACAGGCCAAAACAGAGTGACGTACCTGGGGCACCAGGTGGGTCGAGGAACTATAAATCCCCTACAGGCCAAAGTGGATGCTATCCAAAAGTGGCCAGTTCCAAAGTCAAAGAAACAGGTCCAATCCTTCTTAGGCTTGGCCGGATATTATAGGCGATTTGTACCACACTACAGCCAAATCGCCGCCCCGCTGACAGACCTAACCAGAAAGAAATAGCCAAATGCAGTTCAGTGGACTGATGAGTGTCAAGAGGCCTTTAACCAGCTTAAGGCAACACTCATGTCTGACCCTGTGCTAAGGGCCCCAGACTTTGACAAACCGTTCCTAGTAACCACAGATGCTTCCGAGCGAGGCGTGGGAGCAGTTTTAATGCAGGAAGGACCGGATCAAGAATTCCATCCTGTCGTGTTTCTCAGCAAGAAACTGTCTGAGAGGGAAAGCCACTGGTCAATCAGCGAAAAGGAATGCTACGCCATTGTGTACGCGCTGGAAAAGCTACGCCCATATGTTTGGGGACAGCGTTTCCAACTACAAACAGACCATGCTGCGCTACAGTGGCTTCATACCGCCAAGGGGAATAACAAAAAACTTCTTCGGTGGAGTTTAGCTCTCCAAGATTTTGATTTTGAAATACAACACATTTCGGGAGCTTCTAACAAAGTGGCTGATGCACTCTCCCGGGAAAGTTTCCCATAGTTAACTGGTTAACAATTGTTCTTGGAATGAAACATATTGTTAGTTTTTATATAATCAGTAGTATGTCTAAAGGTACATGTGTCTTATTAACTCTGTTTTCTCCTAGAACTCCAGGAAGAAATCACAGCCAGTGTGGAACCGAACGTCCAACACTATCTGTGATTTGGGGGGCGTGTCATAACTATAAAGGGAAGGGTAACAGCTCTCTGTGTACAGAGAC
>NW_020713453.1:0-1189 GCF_002925995.2 Terrapene triunguis | reverse complement strand
TGGTCTCCTCACTCCCAGCCAGCTGCCTTATCCACTGGCCCACCCTCCCCCTCGGTTCCATAGGTACTGGACAGATGTAATTTCAGGCAGATTTGTATCATTGTCTAAACCACTGTGCAACCTGTTGTCTAGAGATAAATTCAGCAGAAGTGTCTGTAATTAGGATAGTGAAGAGTAAGAATTTAATGATGTTACAATACCTGACTTTCCCAAGTATGTCTCAGTCCCTGGCAGGCTGCTGACCCGAGCAAGAGCTGGCTGCAGTTGTAGAACTTAATCTGCAGTGTTCAGAACACGGGAAATAGTTTGACTTTATCTAAGAAACCACCCTGCAGACTTTCACTTTCAGAACTAACGGCGTTTGGGTTTTTTTAGGAAATAAGGGCCTGATCTAAATCCCACTGAAGTCAATGGAAAGACTCTCATTGATTTCAATGGGCTTTGGATCAGGCCTGTACAGAGTCAAAACGTTACTCTGAGCTAGGGCCAGGGCTCCTGAGTATTCCCAATATCACCTCTTTCCAAACGTATCCACAAAACTACCCCCGTTTTATCCTCTGTGCTTCCTGTTCTAGGGTTCTTTACCTCCCTGTCCCAGATGTTAAAACCAAGCAATTTTGCTACCTTGGCTCTACTGTTACAGCAATGTAGATAATGATGCTTAGCTCACTAGTACAAGTGCCAAAGCAGTCAGGAACTTTGGTCTTTTGCAAGACAGAGCCTGGAACAATAACAAATTGTCAACTAAAGTGAAAATCTGTATTGATGAGACATGAGCTTTGTCCAGACTGCTATATGGCTCAGAAAAATGGACGACTTACGCCAAACGTACCAAAAGGCTAAACAGTTGTCATATTAGATGCTTGCATAAAATTCTTCAAATAAGATGGCAAAACAGGGTGACATGTAGAAGTGTTAAATTGTGCTGATGTGTCATTCGGGGAATGTTGATTAGTAAGAAAAAGCTCAGGTGGCTTGGACATGTCAAGCAAATGCTGCATTACAGGATCCTGAAGAGTGTGCTGTCTCTGAAGCTCACGAAGGGTCTAGAAAGAGAGGCAGACCACTGCGCAGACTTGGGGATGCTCGCAAAGATGGCTTAGTATCCTTTGGAATCTCTGTGGATGATTGGGGAAGGAGTGCAGAATACTGCTCTGGTTGGCAGAGTCAGCTTGTAGATGGAGGAAGG
>NW_020713452.1:0-1733 GCF_002925995.2 Terrapene triunguis | reverse complement strand
GAATTAGGGTTAGTGTGGCCGCACACCACCGAATTACTGTGGTTAAATTAATGGGGTAGTGTGGCCGCACACCACCGAATTAATGTGGTTAAAAACCGAATTAATGTGCTTAGTGTGGCCGCGCACAATCGAATTTATACAACCTGTTTCCCAAATTCGAATGATCTAAATTCGGATTAATCCTGTAGTGTAGACATACCCTGAGAAAGCAGCTAGTAGGAAAAAAGCCTCCAGTACAGGCAGGTTATTCCACAGCTGTCCACTACAGGGTGTGTTGCAGTTCCTCTGAAGCAACTGGGACTGGCAATTGTCAGACGAGATACTGGTCTAGATGGCCACCGTCCGAAACCCATATGACAATTCCTAGGACTGTGAGAGGAGCTTGGTATCTTACCATAGCCAAAATACAGACACACTACTCTGATGTGGTTACAGCCGAAACGGGTCAATGCATGCACACAGGATTTTTTCCCAGTGCAACTGTGCATTGGCCACACACCCACCACACTGTGTAATTGTGCTGGTGCATTCTGGGAAAACACAGGCAGCTCTCCTTTACTGCCTCAGCTGCTGGGGCCAAGGGCTGAGGCAAGCGGGTGTCTCCCACGGTGGACTCTTTTCAGGTTGTCTCCCTGCACAGAGAGCTAGGACTGTCTCACCTCACTACCCAGGCACTGCTAGAAGGCCGAATCCGTACAGCAGCAGAGCTGTGAGAACCAGGATGCAGCCTGAGTGTTGTGCTAGGAGTGTGCTTAGGAGGCAGGTGTTAACATGGATCACGTGTTAAGTCAACCACGTTACACACTCAGGCTAGGTCTGCACTGCACAATTAATCAGCAGCCTGGTCCGAGCACTCAAGTTAGTTTAGGCCGGGAGTGAATATTCCCACTGCAAAGCCACAACCATGTTACTGCGTCCTTCCGTCTCTGCGCCTGCCCATGTGTGTCTGGGGGCACTGCAGTGAGGACCAACAAGAAGAATTCCGCACATCTAGGGTAAAGAAGGCTCAACTGAACATGGCAGCTTCTACATGCAAGTTTCTGATAGCCCTGCAATTCTACAGTAAGTGAAAAGTAAAGGGCGGGAAGTTTTTCTCCCCCAGACAACTGCTTACACATCATGCAAGGCGCAACCCAGTGTCATCCTCGGTAGATTTCTCCTCCCCAGGAGCCTAGATTCTGAGCGACCCCGCATCAGCCACAGCGCACAAGCCGTTTGGCAGGGGCATGGGCTGCACAAGTCACATTCGGGGCAGGGGTAAGTAACAAACAGCTTTTCACTGGGTCCAGTGTGAGGTAGGAGAAAGGTGTGACATCCCTTCTGGCAGCAGATCCCGTGAGACAAGCTTCTCCTCTGACAAACGGAGCAGGGGGTTGAGGGCCCTTGGCACCAGTCAGAGCTCAGCCCCTTGAAGTAAAGATGGGCCCAAGCTGCAAAGAAGTTTGGATCCTAACCAGAACTTCCCCAAAGTTCAAGAGATCTGCATCTTGGATTCTGGCTAAGGATCCAAGAACTTAGAAACTGCCACATGAGAACAGACACAGGGGCAAACTAGCCGAGTCTCCAACAGTGGCCAAAAGCAAATAATCAAAAGAATGAAGAATGCCACATACTGTACCTGGCTGTAGCCCAGAAGTGGAGATTTTTCTGATTCCCCAGCTGATCACCCACTTATACCTTGAAACCGGTTACCAGGGGGGTAGGGAAGAAAGAAGCCTCATGGGATGGGGTAT
>NW_020713451.1:0-1624 GCF_002925995.2 Terrapene triunguis | reverse complement strand
GGAACGTCCTTTATCTCATTCACAAGCGGTCTAAAAATCCTGCCTGACGTAATGATAAACCTTCCTGTCCAGGTCATAAGCTGACCAATGGCTAACTGAGAAAGCAGCTAGTAGGAAAAAAGCCTCCTGTACAGGCAGGTTATTCCACAGCTGTCCACTACAGGGTGTGTTGCAGTTCCTCTGAAGCAACTGGGACTGGCAACTGTCAGATGAGATACTGGTCTAGATGGCCACCGTCCGAAACCCATATGACAATTCCTAGGACTGTGAGAGGAGCTTGGTATCTTACCATAGCCAAAATACAGACACACTACTCTGATGTGGTTACAGCCGATACGGGTCAATGCATGCGCACAGGATTTTTTCCCAGTGCAACTGTGCATTGGCCACACACGCACCACACTGTGTAATTGTGCTGGTGCATTCTGGGAAAACACAGGCAGCTCTCCTTTACTGCCTCAACTGCTGGGGCCAAGGGCTGAGGCAAGCGGGTGTCTCCCACGGTGGACTCTTTTCAGGTTGTCTCCCTGCACAGAGAGCTAGGACTGTCTCACCTCACTACCCAGGCACTGCTAGAAGGCCGAATCCGTACAGCAGCAGAGCTGTGAGAACCAGGATGCAGCCTGAGTGTTGTGCAAGGAGTGTGCTTAGGAGGCAGGTGTTAACATGGATCACGTGTTAAGTCAACCACGTTACACACTCAGGCTAGGTCTGCACTGCACAATTAATCAGCAGCCTGGTCCGAGCACTCAAGTTAGTTTAGGCCGGGAGTGAATATTCCCACTGCAAAGCCACAACCATGTTACTGCGTCCTTCCGTCTCTGCGCCTGCCCACGTGTGTCTGGGGGCACTGCAGTGAGGACCAACAAGAATTCCGCACATCTAGGGTAAAGAAGGCTCAACTGAACATGGCAGCTTCTACATGCAAGTTTCTGATAGCCCTGCAATTCTACAGTAAGTGAAAAGTAAAGGGGGGGAAGTTTTTCTCCCCCAGACAACTGCTTACACATCATGCAAGGCACAACCCAGTGTCATCCTCGGTAGATTTCTCCTCCCCAGGAGCCTAGATTCTGAGCGACCCCGCATCAGCCACAGCGCACAAGCCGTTTGGCAGGGGCATGGGCTGCACAAGTCACATTCGGGGCAGGGGTAAGTAACAAACAGCTTTTCACTGGGTCCAGTGTGAGGTAGGAGAAAGGTGTGACATCCCTTCTGGCAGCAGATCCTGTGAGACAAGCTTCTCCTCTGACAAACGGAGCAGGGGGTTGAGGGCCCTTGGCACCAGTCAGGGCTCAGCCCCTTGAAGTAAAGATGGGCCCAAGCTGCAAAGAAGTTTGGATCCTAATCAGAACTTCCCCAAAGTTCAAGAGATTTGCATCTTGGATTCTGGCTAAGGATCCAAGAACTTAGAAACTGCCACATGAGAACAGACACAGGGACAAACTAGCCGAGTCTCCAACAGTGGCCAAAAGCAGATAATCAAAAGAATGAAGAATGCCACATACTGTACCTGGCTGTAGCCCAGAAGTGGAGATTTTTCTGATCCCCAGCTGATCACCCACTTATACCTTGAAACAGGTTACCAGGGGGGTAGGGAAGAAAGAAGCCTCATGGGATGGGGTAT
>NW_020713450.1:0-2314 GCF_002925995.2 Terrapene triunguis | reverse complement strand
ATTCATAATGATACTGACTTCCTTTGTAAAGTGCTTTGAGATCTACTCCTGAAAAGTGCTATGTGAGAGCTGGCTGGCATTATTAGTACTGGGCCTTTCTCAAGGATGCTATGGGATGTCAGGTACCTTGGCTGGGCATAGACCAGAGACAGCCCTGAAAATACCTTGGTCCTAGATTATCACACTGTCTCTCTACTCTTCAAAGCGACTGTGTAAAAACGACCCCTTCATACTCATAAGCCACCACTCAGTCAGATTGTCTGTTTGTAGTAACTACTTCACTCCTATTAGGGGTGCAGAGCTGACATAACCATGGGAGAGGGAGCTGGGTTCTATTCTGGCACTTGAATCATAAACAGAATCTCCAATTGTGGGCTAAATTCTGCTCTCCCTATATTGCAGCAGCTTCTGTGGAGGCAGTTAAGTGTCCCGCCTGTAACCAAGAGCAGAATTTGGGGTGCAGAATCTTTGGTAATTACATGAAACAGAAGGAACCTAGCTTGACTCTCAGATGCCAAGCTGAATTTACTGCAGCAGCTCTTTTGCATTCCAATAAGGCCGAAAGTTCCCAGCCAGGATCAGGTCCCCATTGTGCTAGGTGCGGTATAAACACATGGTGAGAGTCAGTCCCTGTCCCAAAGAGCTTACCATCTGAATAGACAAAACACAGAGTAGGGGAAAGGAATATAACTATCTTTTTTACTTCTTATAAACTGAGCATGTCAAATATAGTCATTGAACGGCAATACATGGGGAACCGCCAATGTCATTTTCACAGTCGTTCGTCAGAGTAGAACTGTATGTAAAGGGCTTCGTGTCAATAACAGCTTTCCCATTTGTGCCTATTGTATAGCTGTGAAAGTAATAGATCTGGGTATTGTATATGAGTCCCATGGAGATCTGGCAGCTGCTCCTTCTGTTCACAGGAGTTCCTCAGTAGAATGTAGTCCTGGCATGAGAGGTGCCCACTGAGCTTTTGTCTGAATATGCACAGACAAAAGTGAGTGCTGAGGTGACTATTAAAAATCAGGCACAGAATAGAAGTAGATTCTGCTATGACTCAGCTCTGTGGCCAAAACCAATCCAGTTCACTATGTAGTTACATTGCTTTCCTTCTTAGACCGACAGGAGGAGGATCTAGTCAATCAGATGTCTGAAACTGATGAAATGAAGAGAACTCAAAGTCGATACTGCAAGGTACATAGCTTTACAGGTTCACCTTCCCCAGGCAAAATCATTTTTAAAAGCATTTTTAAAGCATGGGATAGTTTGATAACCTGTGGAACTCACTGATTCCAGACGATAGGAAAATTGTAAGTAAAGTTCTTAAAAGAGGGGTTAGGCACATATATGACTAGCATCTGCAGTGCAAGCAGCTAGAGTCAATGCCATTGGCTGTCGATCCTTATGCTTCTGGCGTATACTGATCACCAGCTGGGGGCAGGAAGTATATCTTCTCTTTGGATAGTATTGTAAAACTATCCAGGACATGTATGGGAGTTTTATATCTTCCTCTGAAGACTGGAGAAAAGCTCATGGATTTGATGGTCTGTTCCCATATGGTGGAGCCGTTATTTCTCAGGCTTCCCGCGTTTACATAATCTAAAAGGTTTATTGGTGCTACATTAATCAACACCGAGATATTACTATGTTTTCCAGTGTGCTTCAGATTTCAGTATTTATTCCTTAGGAGAGACCCAACTCCTGAGTGTACCTGGAATTATGGGAGGGGCCACTGTAATCCCTGTTTATAAGGGGCCACATTAATGAAATTAAACACTGAGACTCAATAGTGAGGCCCAACTGTAGCAATTCTCTTTCTTATGTAATTGAAGTGTTTATCAAACAATACTGGCATGCTCACAGTATTTCTAAGACCCCTGTCATATGCGTAGCTAGGTGCCATGTAGAAAACTAAGCTCAGGATGGTTACAGTCTGCAGAGGGTGACTGATTTTTATTTGATATTGGTATTGCAGTAGTGCCATTGACAAACACAAGCCTTGATCCAAAGAGCTAACAATGTAAGAAGACAAGTGATATATGAAGGGTTGGGGAGAAGAGTATGTTCAAAATATATGCAAGTGTTCATGTTGGTAGAAAAAAGCCAGCATATATATCTAAAAGTTTCTGACTGTCCCCATCATAGCCACCAGGACTTGGTTGATTTCTTGTAGACGTCACTGCAGAAGTTGGAGGGATTTGGAACAAAAGGTGGTGCCCTTGTGGGTCACTTCAGGGAGAGCATTCCATGCAGAAGGGGTGAAGACATTTGTGATGGAGGCTGGCAGAGCAGAGGGAGAGAAGGGATAATG
>NW_020713449.1:0-1838 GCF_002925995.2 Terrapene triunguis | reverse complement strand
ATTCATAATGATACTGACTTCCTTTGTAAAGTGCTTTGAGATCTACTGCTGAAAAGTGCTATGTGAGAGCTGTCTGGCATTATTAGTACTGGGCCTTTCTCAAGGATGCTATGGGATGTCAGGTACCTTGGCTGGGCATAGACCAGAGACAGCCCTGAAAATACCTTGGTCCTAGATTATCACACTGTCTCTCTACTCTTCAAAGCGACTGTGTAAAAACGACCCCTTCATACTTATAAGCCACCACTCAGTCAGATTGTCTGTTTGTAGTAACTACTTCACTCCTATTAGGGGCGCAGAGCTGACATAACCATGGGAGAGGGAGCTGGGTTCTATTCTGGCACTTGAATCATAAACAGAATCTCCAATTATGGGCTAAATTCTGCTCTCCCTATATTGCAGCAGCTTCTGTGGAGGCAGTTAAGTGTCCTGCCTGTAACCAAGAGCAGAATTTGAGGTGCAGAATCTTTGGTAATTACATGAAACAGAAGGAACCTAGCTTGACTCTCAGATGCCAAGCTGAATTTACTGCAGCAGCTCTTTTGCATTCCAATAAGGCCGAAAGTTCCCAGCCAGGATCAGGTCCCCATTGTGCTAGGTGCGGTATAAACACATGGTGAGCGTGATTCCCTGTCCCAAAGAGCTTACCATCTGAATAGACAAAACACAGAGTAGGGGAAAGGAATATAACCATCATTTTTACTTATTATAAACTGAGCATGTCAAATATAGTCACTGAACGGCAATACATGGGGAACCACCAATGTCATTTTCACAGTCGTGTGTCAGAGTAGAACTGTATGTAAAGGGCTTCGTGTCAATAACAGCTTTCCCATTTGTGCCTATTGTATAGCTGTGAAAGTAATAGATCTGGGTATTGTATATGAGTCCCATGGAGATCTGGCAGCTGCTCCTGCTGTTCACATGAGTTCCTCAGTAGAATGTAGTCCTGGCATGAGAGGTGCCCACTGAGCTTTTGTCTGAATATGCAGAGACAAAAGTGAGTGCTGAGGTGACTATTAAAAATCAGGCACAGAACAGAAGTAGATTCTGCTATGACTCAGCTCTGTGGCCAAAACCAATCCAGTTCACTATGTAGTTACATTGCTTTCCTTCTTAGACCGACAGGAGGAGGATCTAGTCAATCAGATGTCTGAAACTGATGAAATGAAGAGAACTCAAAGTCGATACTGCAAGGTACATAGCTTTACAGGTTCACCTTCCCCAGGCAAAATCAGGGGGGGAGGGATAGCTCAGTGGTTTGAGGATTGGCCTGCTAAACCCAGGGTTGAGTTCAATCCTTGAGGGGGCCATTTACGGATCTGGGGCAAAAATCTGTCTGGGGATTGGTCCTGCTTTGAGCAGGGGGTTGAACTAGATGACCTCTTGAGGTCCCTTCCAACCCTGATAGTCTATGATTCTATGATTACATGCATTTTTAAAGCATGGGATAGTTTGATAACCTGTGGAACTCACTGATTCCAGATGATAGGAAAATTGTAAGTAAAATTCTTAAAAGAGGGGTTAGGCACATATATGACTAGCATCTGCAGTGCAAGCAGCTAGAGTAAATGACACTGGCTGTCGATCCTTATGCTTCTGGCGTATACTGATCACCAGCTGGGGGCAGGAAGTATATCTTCTCTTTGGATAGTATTGTAAAACTATCCAGGACATGTATGGGAGTTTTATATCTTCCTCTGAAGACTGGAGAAAAGCTCATGGATTTGATGGTCTGTTCCCATATGGTGGAGCCGTTATTTCTCAGGCTTCCTGCGTTTACATAATCTAAGGCCTGGTCTACACTACGACTTTAATTCGGATTTAGCTGCGTTAAT
>NW_020713448.1:0-46259 GCF_002925995.2 Terrapene triunguis | reverse complement strand
ACATTTGTGATGGAGGCTGGCAGAGCAGAGGGAGAGAAGGGATAATGCGGTGGGAAACACATGGACAAGTAGGAAGGGGCAGAGTTGTGAAGGGCCTAAAATACATCGGAGCTAACGATCAGACCTGGCTATATTTCTCAGCCAGCTGCAGCCCCTCGAACCCTTTTAGAAACCACCTGCTGTCTGGTGCCTCTGGACAAGTAGCCCCATAACCTGCTTCCCAAGAGACTCCGGCGGCGCATTCTCAAACTGATTGGTGTTTTTATACATTACGGTTGGTCAAAATGCAGTCTGGGGGCCAAGCATGGACAGCAGAGATGTACAGTGTGGCCCTAATTTCCACTAAGGAGGCTGGGTCAAGGGGTACAGGTTGCAGTATGCTGTACTCCATCTTGATCTGAGCACACCAAACTGTAAAGGAACATAAGCCCACCGCCTTCTGTGTTGGAAAGGTGAAGTGCTTGTTGCCACGGATAGCATGTTTTGTGTCAGCTGTGCTTTCCTCAAGCTGTTCCAGGTCTGTACATTGAGCAAGTCACACATGCATGTTCTGCTGGGCTCAGCACTGCTGTGTAGAATCAGAGGCTCTCTGTGGGGAGCCCTTTTGGCAGTGACTGACTGTCCCCCCTCATCCACAGATGCTGGAAGATTTGATGAACAGTCACAAAACTCAATCTGATGACTTGGACAAAGCCAGGTTGGAGACACGGAGCACCCAGCAGGAGCTCGGCCACATCAAGTAGGGGAAATGCACCTTCCACGGGTCTTGTGGGACATGTGGTACCACATGTGTGCACACACCATGCATTGCTGGCAATATGGGGTGCATTCCTCACCCAACTGAGCTCGGCACATCAGCTGCAAGTGTAGCTCTTTGTATATCCAAGAGATATTTCACCACAAACCACATGGGAATGGCACAAGTGTATGCGCTGCTGTGTGACCACTGTTCAGTGCCCCTGTGTGAAAGGAGTTGTGGGTAATATCAGCTTAGTTGCTAGTAGGCAGGTGTCCACATCGCAACTAGCACTAATAGACCCTTTGCTTGCACCCTCAGAGAAGGCAGAGCTGAACTCCTCTCTTGCTTCTAGAGGGGGATCTCTGCAGGTCACGATTGAGACCTGTTATCGAGGCAGTGTGGGGAAGCCGTCACTGTATCTGCTTGGTTGATAGAGAACATCCATCTCCAGGGTTGGCAATCCAGCACCTTGGCCAATGAGGCATTTCGGTTTCTAAATGCATAAAGTGCCGAACCGCGAGCCCTGGAGGTTCCAGTACGTGGGCAGCTCAGTTCAAGCTTGCCCACTGCCTGGGCGAGGAGTCCCAACTAGGGGCAGGTGGAGAGTTCAGGCTCTGTGATCCATTCAGTCTTTGGTCTCTCTGCTGAGGCAGCTAACAAGGGGACCAGTTGTGATGGTATCTGTTTGTGATGGAGACACCTATACCTTGGGAACTAGACTGAGTACCCCACTTCACTTCACACAGGCACAGAGCAGCCATCCAGTGTGACTGACTTCTTGCTGTTCTATTCTGGGCTAACCCTAGACTGTTGACCTGGAGATGAAAGGCTCCATATCTAATCACGGCTCTCCTGTGCCCTCTAGTCCATGTGGGTATACACTGTGTAAACAAGCATGCTCATGTTCCCCCTCCACAAGCCCTCTACCATGGGCACTGGCTGACTTCTGACGCTCCTTCTCTATCACTCGCTGAGTGAACCCACTTGATGCTGTTCAGAAAGTGGTGATTCCCCTGTTTAGTTCTTTCCCTTTCTATTACCTCAGTAGGAATTCCCTTCGGCCTGGGGCCTCTTCTCTTGAAGAGATGCCCACTTGTGTCCCTTAAACCCCTGCCCTTCCCTGCGTCACCCTGCTCTCCTCTTGCTTTCCACGTTCCCATGATGGACCATTCTGAGAAAGGAAACTGACTCTACCTTTTGACTGTGATCTCCACACAGCTGGGCCTTGCATGCTCTGGCCTCTTCCCTGGAGAGGACGGTGACATTAGAGCTTCCCCTTCAATGATTCTTAGCTCTGTGCTACTGTTCCTTTAATTGTGCCCTTGTCTTTCCAATCCAGCTGGCCCAGGGGTATCTGGGGATTCTGTGTGTGCCACTGTCTCTAACCCTCTTTCCCACACACCCAGGTGCCACAATGGGATAATGTGTCACAGGAATGCCAACCACCCCTTCAGTTGCAGGCAGTGTTCCCCAGATGGTGTGCCCCAGACCTCCCTTCCTAGGGGAGCACTCTCTCCATTCATTAACATCAGGCTGATACTGAAGACCTTTGCAATACAGCAGGGCTGGGGCTATTTATTAAATATTTGTTCCTGAAAGGTCTTTATTTGGAATCCCTGTGTTCTCTAGAGATGTAGCAGGTAAGTCAATGCCAAGCAATATCGCATAGAGCCGTTCATCCTGAAGGATCTCAAACAATGTGCAGCGTGGTGACACCCACCACTACATACCGTCACTACTGGGGTTGTACCTGGTAGGCTCTTTAACACCCAACAGCAACACTTTACAAGAGTTTGGGGCAGGATGTGAATCATATATTATCCACCTGAAAATGCACGGGGTGGGAGGAGCCTAAGAAGGCAGAGTATAACTACAGTAGAACCTCCGAGTTACGGACACCTCGGGAACGGAAGTTGTTCGTAACTGAACGAAACGTTCTGGTTCTTTCAAAAGTTTACAACCAGACATTGACTTAATACAGCTTTGAAACTTTACTGTGCAGAAGAAAAATGCTGCTTTTAAACATCTTAATTTAAATGAAACAAGCGCAGAAACAGTTTCCTTAGCTTGTCAAATCTTTTTTTTTTTTTTAAACTGTCCCTTTATTTTTTTAGTAGTTTACGTTTAAGGCAGCACTGTACTGTATTTGCTTTTTTTTGGGTCTCTGCTGCTGCCTGACTGCGTACTTAAATGCGGTGTGTGGTTGACTGGTCAGTTTGTAACTCTGATGCTCCTAACTCTGAGGTTCTGCTGTATTGCAAATAGAATTGAGCTGGGACACTAGAGACGCATGCATGGCCCCTGCAGGGATGAGCCCTTCACATCACTCGGCAGTGCCCCCATCTGATGGGCACATGTAGCACTGGCTGGCTCTGCAAGGAGCTGTGTCCAGGTCTCTCCTTGAGGGAGACTGATGAGGAATGATATTAAAAACATTAGGCATTCCCTAGTGCTTTCCAGCCAAGGATCTCAATGCCCTTTTCAGACACAGTTCATTCTCACAGTCTTCCTCTCCATCACCCCAGCGAGGTAGATGGGGAAAGGAGCAGTACCAGAGCTGGGATTGGAACCCAGGTGTCCTGACTTCTTGTTCTTTCTTCTGATACCCCCGTTAGTCGCTTATATTCACCCCTACTCCTCAAAATCCATAAATAACCATTAGTGTTCTTAGTGGAAAATATCTGTGAAAACATCCATGGTCCAGCATGGCTCTGTTATTAGAATCTTCTTGATGAATTTGCTCTGACATCAGAAACCAAACTTCCCTCCTGTACTATAATAACCCACTGTGGAGGATGTTACGTTAACTCAGTGAGTCATCTCCAATAATGAGATTTAATTGCAGTTCTCCTATAATTAAGTATTGATTCTTTTTCCCTTTCTGTAAAAGCCTCAGGTCTCCCCACCCCCCATGCCCTACCCCCCACATACAATGAGTTGCTCAGCAGAGCTGAATCCACCTTGAACCATGAGTTCATTGCAGAAAATCCCAAGAATGAATTTTGTCTCTCTCCTGGCAGCTGTTTCTGTCCCTGGAGCTAATCAGTGTTGTTGGTTTTGTTTCAATCAGATCCACCGTCACTGACCTGAAAGACCAAATGAGAAATCTGCCCTTGGAAGAGAAGTCATATACTAAGCCCGTAGGAAAGGAAAGTGCTCATAGGAGTAAGTGATGCTAGTCCTCTCGGGTAGAGCTGGTTGGGAATTTTCTGACAAAATAGAGTTTTGTTGGCAAATGCTGGTTTGTTGAACCTGAAATGTTTTGTGGAAACATCCTTGGGTTTGACAAACTTTCATCAAATCACAGGCAGGGTTCCAATGGAAACCTGCCTGGTTTGGTGGTGGGCTCCTAGGGTCCATGGCTCTGGGGTAGCCCCACCATGCGGACTGCCTGCGGGCCAGGGAGCAGGGGGCTTCCTGGGTCTGTGACTCTGGGCAGCCCTACCATGTCCGGGATTCCAGGCTCCCTGCCTGAAAGCCTCAGAAGTCCTGGCATGGAGTCGGAGATGGGAGTGCAGGGGCATTGCCTCCAGTGCGTGTCCAGTGCACGTCCAGTCTCGATTTACATGGTTCAGGGCCTGGCTCTCCATCCCTTTGTTCAGTTATTTACACCAGTGCAGAAGAGGAGTACGATGCTGTGAAACCAGAATGGTTGTATTGCCTATGAAGACAGTGAGGAATCGGGCCTATGGTCTTTAACCATGAGCTCAGCTCTTTACTTATCCTGCTTGTTGGTGTGTTTCTCTTAGTGGAAAGCAATGATTTGCTGAGAGAAGAGGAGATATTTTTTTCCTCCCTGAGTGATGATTCTGCCTCTGAGCTCAGTCTCACAGATGTCAGCTCGGATGAGCTCTCTAGTGCCACAGAGATTAAGGAGCCTGAAGGTAAGAGAAGTATGACTGGCTTAGGAGCCCTTGATATCCTAAGAATATAGTTGTTTTCAGTGGGAATGTGGATGTTAGATGTGTGACTGCCTTGTGGGGAGAGGGGAATCTCTTTGTATGTCCAGTCCCTATTTTGTGTCCCTAAAAGTGTTTCAGTATTTGTAATGCCCAAACTCGTAACTTGACAAGAGCCCTAAGGCCGTGCTCAATTTAGGTGTATGTATTTGGCATCTAAATATGGGAGGCAGCATGATCTAATGGTCAGAGCATTGGACTAGGAGTCAGACTTCTTGGTTCTAATCCCAGCTCTCCACTTGTTAACAGATTTACTTTCCAGGGCTCCTTGTCTATCTGTTGTCAGGCCTAATCAGGTGGAAGGTGCTGTGTAAACAGAAGTATTATTTTGCATAAAATAGAGCATACTGCAGCCTCTCACATCTTTACTCTTGAGTGGCAGCCCTGAGGAGGGAGGGACAGTATCTTCTAGCATGCAGTGACCCAGAGGCTTTCCTTTGCGTGCTGGTGCCTAGTCTGTCCAAGTTGTGTACTAAAGATCAAGACTGTTTGTGGTCTGCATTGTAGAACTTCACTTTTCCCCTGTACCAAAGCATTTTATGCTGCTTGTTCTCTAATCTGACAAGGGTAATCTAGAATGCTGGCTGTGATGATTTGGGGACTCCATCTACACAGCTTGTGAACTGATTAGTTTTGTGAAGTTGTTAAGAAATGTTTGTATCACGGAATGCCTTTATGTATATATGGTGTCCACCATGCTTCTGTCAGGTCTCTCCAAACTAGGGACAGAGGTGGGTGGCTAGGATTTAATGGCTGCCTATCTAGGTGGAAACACCTGAATGAAAATGGGTTAGTTGAGGCTGAGGATACTTTCCCCAACTTGTCTGCAGGGAGTGGGGAGAGTGGAAAGGACAAAGACAGATGTGAGAATGGGGGAGTTTAAACAGCCCCTGAGAGCCACACGGGGAGTTTTGGGCAGGAGAGGGTAAGGGCATAGAACAGCCGGGGTCAGAGAGATGAGGTGGGGAGAGAAGGTTCCATGTTTCAGAACGCAAGCTAGGCACTGCAGCAGAAGGATCCTGGATGGCCCCAGAGGACTCTGATCCTAGCCCAAAGAAAGCTGAGTAGTAGTGAGGAAACTGAGGCAGGGAAATGCAAATAGTTTGTTTGTATCGATCTGTGTATTTCTTGTGCAGTTAAGTAACAAGCTGTGGTATTAGAGTCCTTTGCAAAGTGTCTGTGCGCTGCATGTTGCTCCTAACACACGCCCCTTGAAGTAAACGACAGACCCAGAACACCCCACGGCTGGTGTTCTGGGAGAGGAAATGTTTCAGCTGAGGGGGGTTGGAGGAGGATGAAGAGGAAGAAAAACCTGAGTGGCCACCACTGTTTCCCAGGGGCTGGGCTATGGGCTGCATAGTCTCAGCTCTCAGGAGGGTGTGCTAGATAGTGGATCTGCACCCTGAGGGTGAGCCTAGAGGCCCCAAGATAGAGACAGTACATGGCTTCTCTTCAGACGTTGGAGGCTCAGAACAGTCTGGTGAGTGGCCAAGAGGGGCGCTTGACTGGACCTGTGACACTGGCATCCAAAGCACTTGGATCACGGTTAAAACTGTGGTGCCCTGTGGTGTCCGTTGTTTGAGCCTCCCTTCCAGTCTTGTTTCAGGGTAACGTTAAGCTGCAATATGAGGGCCAATTATAATACTACCAATAATAATAATAATACTTAGCATTCCCCAGGGGTGCCAGGAGGTCAGTTTTTAATGTCACTCCATGTTTGGTTTGGTGCTGACACTAAGGCCTGGTCTACACTGGGGGGGGGAAGGTTGTCAATGTAAGATACACAACTTCAGCTACGGGAATACCGTAGCTGAAGTCGACATATCTTATTCCGACTTACCTCCCGTCCTCACGGCGCGGGATCGACGGCCGCGGCTCCCCCGCCGACTCCGCTACCGCCGCTCACTCCGGTGGAGTTCCAGAGTCGATGGGGAGCGTGTTTGGGGATCGATATATCGCATCTTAACGAGACGCGATATATCGATCCCCGATAAATCGATCACTACCCACCGATACGGCGGGTAGTCTGGACGTACCCTCAGCCAATGAGGTGAGGAAGGTGAAAATCACCGATTTTCGAAAGGCTCATCTTCTACACTACATAGCCCTTTGGATTTCAGCATTGCTTCAGGATGTTAAAGACCCTTGTGTTTGCATTAACATGTAGCCTTGGGGGAATTCCCAGCTCCAGGAACAAAGGGGTTAATGTTCTTTTAAAGGAAATTCATGCCCTACTTCAGTAAGATGCTTAAGATTCTCGTGAATGGGGCCTTTAAGGCACATGAAATTGCCTTGAGTTCTGTTTTTGCTAAGTACAAATCCCGCTGAGTCAGTCTTTACTAGTAAAGCGGCTACAGTTAACAGCTTTGCAGATGCAGTTGTAACATGTCCAGTTGCTGTTCGGATGTTCCCTAAGCAATCTCCCCAGGACATATCAAGGGATTAAATTCCCTTCTCCAATATTACTTGCAGGAACATGTCAAGGACTGAGTTTAACATTTGATCAGCAAAGCCCTGTGTCAGATAACATGCATAATTTCATAAGAGGAAGCTAGTTATCTTATATTATTGGTAGTAAATATTGATACCCAGAGGCCATGGTCGGGATTATAGTAGGAGTGCCCAAAGGCTGCTAGGAGGCAGGGGGCCATGATTAAAAAATATTTGCCAATACAAATTAGTCAAACCCACATTGTCAATGTGTTTTCTTGTATGTGCCTGAGTAAATGATGACTTGGCATTGCTTCGAGTTCATTGGTGACTCCAAACCAGCAGCAGATCAGCTTTGCCATCACTCTGCAGTTACAGGGAGGTCGTGGGCCATTTTTCTCGGTTGATGATGAGGACTTGAGCCTCAGAGTCCAGAGTGTGGCTAACTCCTCTGATATGTGTCTGTAGGATCCAAAGACCTCTCCACCCCAAGCCTGGAGGAGGAGGACAGCACCCCCAAGGAGGAGGCTGGAAGCATGTCGGATGAGGACCTCAGCAGTGACCTGTTTGACAGTCTGCCTGAACTTAATCTGAGTGATCTTTAATGCTTAGCCAAAGAAAGCCCCCTTCTGTCAAATAAGAAAAATTAAAGATGGAAAGGGAATTGGCGTCTCAAAATGGACAGGCTCCTCTTCTGAACTGTCAGCCACTTGGGCGGCTGGGGTGGAGGGGTGTTGCAGTGGCCCAAAGAGATCCCTTTGCGGGGAGACGGGCTCTGCACAGCCTGGTATCAGGCAGTCCGCACCTCCACTGACTTTGACTTTCAAGTACTCTCCAGAAGAAACCGATTGGGCTGTGTGTTCCTGAGCTTCAGGTTGTAAGATTTGTTCTAACTCTGTTAGCTAAAGTGCTGGGCACGTATATGGAGACTTGTTCTGCCCTCTCTGCCTGGATGGGGAACAGAGCCCTAGTAGGTGATCCATAAATTTACTCAGATAAGGGCCAAGAAGCCTCTAAGTGGCAGCTGAGTTTGCCAGGTGCTGGTAAATCCCTTCCCATGCAGGTAAATCCCTTCCCATGCAGGTAATTGAAGTGGTTTAAAAAGCTCCATTCTTGGAACAGTGTTTTCATGTCAATCATAAAGGGAAAATTGCTTTAATACAGGAGAAGACAGCTGAAATGGAGAGAGGCTGCGGCCTAAAATTATGCCGTTCCCATTCTTCAGGCCTTGCACGGTCTGGGGTGTTTTAAATAAAGTTTTCCTAAGTAACTACTCTGATTTTACAGGAGTTACTTTATAGCAGGGGGTGGGGGAGGACAAGGGGAAGGAAGGGGGTGTGTTAGGTGAGAGTCGGAGGGCGAGGAGCGGAGAGTGGGTGTGCTTGACATTCCAGGTCCAGCGTTAGTGAGTGAGAGGAGGAGTCTAAGGGGCTGTGAAACAGGAGGGACGCAGAGATGCCACTAACCTTTCCCTGCCTCCTACCCTTCCCCGAGATACCAGTGTTGCTCATCCTGAAAAGTGGGTAGCAAAGGGAGGGGACGCTGATTTGGGGGGTTACACTGTTTAGTACAGTGTGGCAGAGCTCAGTGTTTGAACAGCCAGCTGAGGGAATAAATAGCCTGTTAATGAAATTCATTGTTGGTGCTAAACTGGGAGTAGCAGCAGCCAGGTGAGTCATGGAGGACAAACAGAGCAGAGACACAGGCAGAAAGTGCTCCAGTGCCATTTAGTTTGTATACTTGGGGAAGCATAATAACAATTCCCACCCTGGAAGGGACGGGAAAGCTGGGCAGCGGTGACCCTGCTAGAGACCTGCTGTGGTGAGAGTGGAGGCCATGTTTAGCATGATCTCGCAACGGGGGATGGCTGCCAGAAAGGCTGGTGCAGGGTGAGAGTGCTCCCTCTCTCAATGACTGTGGTATGACCCCTGCTGCCATACTGGCGTCAGTGCCAGGCATCTCCTTGCCAGAACTTTATTCCCACCCTGGTTGGAGGCCAGAGAGGAGCAAGGGAAAAGGAAAGGGGCTGCGGGGACTGACGGAGGAGCAGAGGTTAGCTCTGCTAATGAGGCAGGGCTTGGCCGCGTGACAACGGGCGGGAGGTGGAAAGGCAGGAATTATTTCAGGCGCTAATACAATGTGCCTCTCACGGTGGTAGCTACAGCCACTTTAGAGATTAGGCTGAGAGCAGTCACCTTCTAAACGGGGAGCAGCTGCTTCCCAACTGCCCAGCACCCAGCTCCGCTTCCTTGGGGAGGACCGCAGGGAGTGAATGGCAGCCGCTAGCTTCTGGTTGGGATACCAGAGCCTGCCTGGATGGAGGGGAGACTCTGCTGGAGCCAAGTTGGGACTTGGTGCTGTCTCATGGCCCTGGATTCCAGAAACTAAAACTGGACAAGGCCCAACGGAATGATGGTGCGTTGCCCAGCACCTGGGCTGGATGGTCTCCGAGCTGGCCTACAGCTAGGCTGCCTGAAAAACGAATGAGGTGATTTTCCCTGAAAGCTCCACACAGTCCCTTTTGGAAGATGCCCGATTCCCCTTCCCTTCCACCGAAGCAGGCGCAGACAGTGCTGTACGTGGCTCTAGTATTTACACCCGTGGAGCTCACAATGCTTGACAAAGGCAGGCAAGAAGTTTTACAGGTGGGGAAACCGAGGCACGGAGCAATTTACTAGTGAGTTGGGGCAGCGCTATGATTAGAACCTAGGAGTCCCACACTAATTTCAATTGTCTATAGTCTTAATGAGTCGCTGAGTCACACTAACGGCTTAAAACCGACAGGGATGCATTCCAGAGTGCGCAAGCCTCGTCTTGTTCCACGCACAGCCTGTCATTTAGCATCCGGAGTCTTTGTGGCACTGACACAACAGGTTGTTAAGAACACATCAAATAGGGCTGATGGCACTCATCTCCCTTCCTTCAGCTGCTGGGAAAGCCTATGTGAACGGGAAAGCGTGTCCAATTTTAGGGTAAAAGTGCTTCAGAAGGAGAGGATTAAAAGGTGGGGGAAGGGGGAAATTAGCCTGTGGGAGATTAAGTCAACAGATGTTGCATTACAGTTGAAAGAGTGTTGGCACATAGCCAGTGCTGCAAGAGCATATTAATGCTGGGCAGTTTCTAACAGGGAGAGCTGGTTTACAGCTGGGGGAAGTACAGGGTAACTTTGTTACCTCTTCCTTTAACTGAGCTGGGCTGGATCTAACTGCAAATTCAGGAACTGGGGGCTCTGCAGAAAGTGGCTTTAATCCCTCATGGCTGTGACTGCCAGTTCGGGTGACCAGATGTCCTGATTTTATAGGGACAGTCCTGATATTTGGAACTTTGTCATATATACGTGCCTTTTACCCCCAATCCAAGTCCTGATTTTTTACACTTGCTGTCTGGTCACCCTACTGCCATTGCATCTGTGATCAACACCATGCTGGATTTGTGGTTATTTCTAGTAAGGGCCTATTGATGTTGCAAAATCAACCATGGCAGGAGACCTGATCACAATCTAAGTGTCACAATCAACATTAAACAGGATTCCTATTGTACAATGAACAGGACTAACCATCTTCTCAGAGCATTCTAAAGTTAGCTGCCAGACATGGCTGATTCTTGGAGCTGAGGTGGGAGCTAGCGTGCCCTCCTCAGCAAAGTGGCAGGGCGGCAGGACTCTTCATTTAAATGCCAGAGACATGAGGGCAGCTCTAGCATAAATGGCTCACAGGAGTCTCAGTGCAAAAAAAAAAAAAAAAAATCCATTCCCATTGATCAGGATCTGTGAGCATTAACGGTCTAGCCCTGAATGTAGCACATGAGAGTTGGGGCCTGGTGCTGATCAGGCCCATGGTTAGGCAATTGCATTTCTCCTCTTTGTTTTAAGCTTTGGCACCTGGTCACTCGCTGGAACGTCAGTTTGGTCACTAGTTTAGTTCTTTTACAGATTATAAACAAATGATTCCTTCTCTGTTTGACAGGGGGTGTGGGGAAGATCACCCTCTGATTCCCTGCTGCAACTGATCAGAGTTATGTCAATTACATGGGGAAATACTGACACAGGTTGGGCAATCTTTTTTTCCTGAACCCACATTTGTAGAGGGTTCAGGAAAATGGAACAGTATAGTGCTGCTGTCCCCAGATTTCTCTTGTGGAGTTATATGAAATAATGCTGGGAATTTTCCATGCCCCAGGGAAAAACTCTGGAGTAAGAGGCCAGAGCACTACTTTGCTAGTGGGATGGTTAAAAAGTCCTGCATTTCACATAAATTCATAGGCCCTAACAACAAAACAAAAGTTTCCTACTTTGCCTCTTGATCTGGTTTGAGCTCCTGCTCCCCGAAAGAGCAGTGCATGGTAAATAGGGCAGAAACCCTTTTAAAGTTTCGGCCTTCAGCATTGATCTGTGGCTGCTGCTCACAGGAGGAAGACTATGTATTTGTGACACTTGCTCCCAGGACAATAGAAGGAAGAGGTTACTCACTTTGTGCAGTAACTACAGTTCTTTGAGATGTTTCCCGCTATGGGAGCTCCACTTAAGGTGTGAATGCGCCTCTCAAGCCCTCGATTGGAGATTTTTCGTTAGCAGTGTCCATTTGCGCCCCACACACACACACACATACTCTATATAACCTCACCCAAGGGTACATAGAGCTGTGCAGGCAAACTGCCCTCAGTTCCTTCTCTATCCAAACGTCCAACAAAGGGCAGTCCAAAGCAGAGGGGACAGAGGGCAGGTAGCGGAGCACCCATAGGGGACACATCTTGAAGAACCACAGTTACTGCACAAGGTGAGTAACCTCTTCTTTGAGTAGTGTCCTTTTGTGGGTGCTCCACTTTCAGGTGACTCCTGGGCAGCGTCCCCTACAGGGAGGAGAGAGCTTTGGAACGGAGTCCAAGACTGAAGACAGTACAGCAGTCCCAAGCGCCGCATCAGAGCTGACGGCATGGACCGAGGCATAGTGTTTAGAAACAGTATGCACGGTGGTCCATGTAGGCAGTCTGCATATCTCCAAGACTGGAATGCTCTTGAAGCTCTGGCAACTGCGTGTGATCTGGAAGAGCATGTTGTTATCCTCTGGGGTCGGGTAGAGCACCGTCCGTGTTGCAGCAAGCGATGATACACCCGCAGATAAAAGGCTGATGCCCATCTACCATCTAAAGTATGACAGGAGGTTTCACGCTGAAATTTATGTGGTTTAGGGAAAAATACTGGTAGATGGATGGCCTGGTTAAGATGGAAATCTGACAGCACTTTAGGTAAGAATTTAGGGTCTGGCCATAAAGAGACCTTGTCCTTGGAAAAATACCATAAAAGGGGGTTCTGCCATCAAGGTCCCCATCCCTGTAAGTTGACATGATGGCTAGTAGAAACGCTATCTTCATAGATAAGTAGGGCCCTACCAAATTCATGGCCGTGGAAAAAAAGCATCACGGACCGTGAAATCTGGTCTCAACCGTGAAATCTGGTCTCTTGTATACTTTTACCCTATACTACACAGATTTCACAGGGGAGACCAGCGTTACTCAAACTGGGGTCACGACCCCAAAAGGGGTCACGGGGGGTTGCAAGGTTATTGTAGGGGGGTCCTGGTGTTGCCACCCTTATTTCTGCACTGCCTTCAGAGCTGGATGGCCAGAAAGTGGCAGCTGCTGGCCAGGTGCCCAGCTCTGAAGGCAGCAGCACAGAAGTAAGGGTAGCAATACCACACCATACTATGTCATCCTTACTCTGTGCTGGTGGTGGTGGTGGTGCTGCCTTCAGAGCTGGGGTCCCGGCCAGCAGCTGCAGCTCTACGGCTGCCCAGCATTTCAGGCAACGCCACCATCAGCAGCAGAGCAGTAGTAAGGGTGGTAATACCATGACCCGCCTATAATAACCTTGTGCCCCTCTCTCCCCCCACACACACTCCTCCCTTTTGGGTCAGGACCCCTACAGTTACAACACCATGACATTTCAGATTTGAATAGCTGAAATAATGCAATTTATTATTTTTAAAATCCTATGACCGTGAAATTGGTAGGGCCCTATAGATAAGTAAAGCAAGTGCATAGGTTCAAATGGAGGTCCCATGAGGTATCTGAGTATCAGGCTGAGATCCCAAGAAGGCGTAGGATCCTTAACCTGGAGGTAAAGTTCCCTAATCTCTTAATAAATCTTGAGGACACAGGGTGAGCAAACAGGGAAAACCCTTTTAGTAGGGAATGAAATGCTGATATCATGTCCAGAAGAACCGTAATGGAGCTCATTGATAACCTGATTTTTTCAAGTATCAAGGGGTAGCCGTGTTAGTCTGTATCCACAAAAACAACAAGGAGTCCGGTGGCACCTTAAAGACTAACAGATCTGTTCATCTTTAAGGTGCCATCGGACTCCTTGGTGATTTTTTTCCAAGTTTTTACTACAAGATGGCTGAGAGCGAAGAGGATTCAGGCACAAGATGGTGAGGATGACACCAGTGGTTGAACCTTTTCCATCTCTGAAGGTAAGAAATCCAGGCTGACTCTCTTCTGCTGTAATGCCTGTTGTACTTCTGTTGAGCAGGTGGACTCTAATCCTGTGACCCATCTAGGAGCCATGTTGGTAGGCAGAGGACCCCTAGGTTGGCGTGAATCACGCGAGCTGCATCCTGGGAGAGGAGATGAGGGATGGACGGATGCCTGAACCCCGGCAGGACGTGCAGGTGAAGCAGGTAAGGAGACCAAGCCTGTCTCAGCCAGGTCGGTACTATAAGGATAACCCTGGCTTTGTCCTGTCTGATCTTATTCATCACTCTTAGTAATAGCAGTGTTGGAGGGAATGTGTAGAAAAGGCCCTTTATCCTGGGAAGGAGAAAAGCATTCCCCAAGAGTGGCAACCTAGGCCTCCTTGTTGCTGAAGCGGTGAATAGGTCCACTTCTGGAAGTCCCCATCTTTGGAATATCCCATGAAGGATTTGGGAGTCCAACTCCCCATTTGTAGTCCTGGGAGAAGCACCTGCTGAGCATATCGTCTGAGACGTTCTGGGCTCCAGGAAGGTAAATGGCTGAGATCTGAATCTGATGGGCTATACGCCAGTCCCATAACTTTATAGCTCTGGTACACAAGGAGGGGGAAATCTTGTTCCTCCCTGTTTGTTGATCTGGAACACGCAAGCCACAATGTCCATCATGATCCTGATTAAGTTGCACCTGCTGAGGGGTAAGCACTGAAGGCAGGCATTCCTGACTGCCCTGAGTTCCAACTGGTTGATATGGAAAGCAGTTTCCTGAAGTGACCATCTGCCCGGAGTTGCAAGGGTTTGGAGCTGTGCTCCCCAACCTACCAGTGAGACGTTCATTGTCAGTTGTTGTTGGTGTTGGGCGGATAGAAGGGATGCCTGCACAAACAATGAGTTGATTTTTCCACCAATCTAGGGAGGTCTTCACCTGGAGGGGAACCGTGACGTGTTTTGTCCAAGCTGTCTCTGATTGAGCAAGAGGTCCTTCTGAACCAGCCCTGAAAGCAGCGGAGGTGTAATCTTCCATGTTCGGTGACAAAGGTGCAAGCTGCCAGATGAGCTAGTAGCTGTAAATCGTTCCTTCCTGTAGTTCGGGGACTGCCTTGAATTGTCATGACCAGATTTGCCAAGGTCATGAATCTCTCCATCGGAAAGAAGGCTCTGGCTGCTGCTGAATCCAAGTACACCCCTTGTATTCTCTGTACCGGAGCTAACATGGATTATTTACATTTAGCTGGGGACCCCAGTCCTAGGAGAAAGCAAGAGATTTCTGGGTGGAGGTCAGCACTGCTTTGTAAGATCGGCCCTCGAGTAGTCAGTTGTCGAGATACGGAAAGGCTAAAATTGCCTCTTGCTGAAGGTAAGCGGCCACTACCACTAGAACTTCTGAGAACACCTTTGGAGCTGAAGAGAGGCTGAAGTGAAGTACTCAGTATTGAAAATGCTCCTGTCCCATGGTAAAACATAGTTATTTCCTGGGTGAATCGCTACATGGAAATAGACGTCCTGTAGGTCGAGGGCCAAAAACCAATCTCCTGCATCTAGAGAAGGAAATACAGCTGCCAGAATCACCTCCGGAACTTCTGAGACTTTGCAAATTTGTTGAGTCATCTTAGATCTTCCTCAGTGTCCTCCAGCGGAGAGGCCCCAATAGAAAAAGGAGGAGAGTCCTGCGGTACTGGGAAGCAACGGTAATCCAGAGATCGGGGTCTCGGTACCAATAGTTATTCGGTATTCATAAGCAGTGAGGACTCCGGCTCGTCTAAAACTGACAATCCCTGGTGCAACAGAATTCCGGTGAGTATCAACGAAGCGGTTGAGTTGGATGGTACCATTAACCTGGAGCACAAAGATGCTGGGGCCGAAGGTGTCTAGCGCTTGAATTTTTCCCAGTACCGACAGTGCCAAGTGAGAGAGCACCGATGGTAAGTCTGATGTAGATGGTGCTGTTTTAGAGAAATGTCTGTCCTGGACCTCGTTGTCCTTCATACATGGTGCCGTGGGCCTGCTGGAGCTGTGCTTCTCCAAAGCAGTCTGGGATCTTCTGGTCCTGCCGGTACTGGAGGAAGAATCCTTCGCCTTCACAGTACGAAACCAAGAAGTTGAGGCCTCCGACAGCACAGACTTAGTGGGAGATCGAGGCCTTTTGGGAGCCATCTCCTGGTGGTGGGAGACTGAGCTCCTCTTCTTCAGAGCTTTCCTGAAGTCTTCGCCCTTTTAGGGGAGACTGGAGCCAAGGTCGAAGGGGCACTGGATCTGTCTGGAGACAGATATACAGGGGGAGTGAGTCTCCTGACTCGGAAGCAGGTCAAAGGGAGCATGCCATCATCAGAAACCTCAGTTTGGTCTCCCGATGTGTCTGTGCTCTAGATTTGAGAGCTAGGCAAAAGTTACACTTTTGACAGATATCAGACTCTCACAAGCAACGGATGCGCTTAGAGTGCCCATCACAGACTAGGAGACATAGTGTTTGAAGTCTGGTGAGCCAGGCATGCCCAGCCAGGCCAAATAAGCTTCCTGGAAAAAGGAGAGGGGGAAAAAACCCAAACCACTCACTGTATTTAATTCTATACTGACAACTAACGGGAACTAGAAACACAAAACTAAAAGAACAACTGCAGAACATTCAAGGCTCCATCTCAGGCCAAGGCTGTAGAGAAGGAACTGCTGTTCGCCCGTGCAGATCTGTATACCCTTGGTGTGCGGCATGAGGTTGTATAGAGCTTGTGCGCAGGCAGAACCACACCGCTAACAGAAAATCTCTGATCCGGGGCTTGAGAGGCATACGTGTGCCTGAAACGGAGCACCCATCGGGACGCTACTCGAAGAGCCTGAATTTATATCACTTTTCATCTGAAGGAGTTTTATAAGCTACAAACTGTGATCATATCCCTGTTCCAGACACCCAGAAATGGGAGATGGAAAACAACCATGTAATTGTGAATTGTATTAGACGAATCTACCACTTATAATTATATTTTAATTATAATTTAATATATAAAAGGAGAGGGGGAAAAAACCCAATAATTATATTTTAATTATAATTTAGCAGATAAACAGCACTAGGTCACTATTCCCATCCTTGAGCAGGGTAAGGGGGGAGGGATAGTTCAGTGGTTTGAGCATTGGCCTGTTAAACCCAGGGTTGTGAATTCAATCCTTGAGGGGGCCACTTAGGGATCTGGGGCAAAAATCAGTACTTGGTCCTGCTAGTGAAGGCAGGGGGCTGGACTCGATGACCTTTCAAGGTCCCTTCCAGTTCTATGAGATAGGTATATCTCCGTGCAGCCTATTCATCGAAAAGTAGGGCTGGAAGGGACCTCCAGAGGTCATTTAGTTCAGCCCCCTGCGCTGAGACAGGACCAAGTAAACCTTGACCTTCCCTGACGGGTATTTGTCCAACCTGTTCTTAGAAACCTCCTGTGACGGGATTCCAACCTCCCTGGAAAGCCTGTTCTGGAGCTTAGCTCCCCTTAGAGTTGGAAAGTTTTTCCTAACATCTAACCTGAATCTCCCTTGTAGCAGATTAAGCCCATTGCCTCTTGTCCTGCCTTCAGTTCCTCTTTATCGCTCTAAACACATTTGAAACCTGTTACCAGGGCTTTGTCCAGCCTTGTTTTAAAGATGAACTCTAAAGGAGGGGGAAAGAGTGGTTGTGCTCCTTTTGTGTCCTTATGATGCCGTAACAAGAGAAGGGTGTTCTTATTTCCCTTTGTGAAAGGGGTTAGTAGTTCAGGCTGTGTTTACCTGTGGGGTTCCCTGGGTGATGCAGGAGGTCAGCGTGGATGATCACAGTAGTCCCTTCTAGCCTTATCTATGAATCTGCCCTAGAAGATGGTATGGCTGGCTGGAGAACTGGTAGGATTACATCACGTATGCCCTGGCAGGGAAAGCAGATTGAACGGGGGTGTGGGCGTGTGAATATTTCTGTTTAAAACTGAGTGTACTTTGTTGCTTGAGAGAGAAATTTTCCCTGTTAAGGATTCAACACCCTGTTTCTTCAGTTAAGCGCTGGGAGATCTCCTGATCTGCACTTCTGACTCGCCGAACACGTCCTCAGACCAAAAAAAGGGGGGGGGGGTGGGGATGGACATTCCTGATTTTTGTTTGTTAAACTCTCAAGCCTTCATTCTAACTCCTAAATAAAAGTCACACCCACCCTGCACCCGTATTTCCTGCTGGCCTGTAAAGGTTTCAAGCGCTGTTGCCCGTTTTCCTTGGGAGACCCTCAGTATAGAGTCTTGCCCTCTGCAAGTACTTCCTAAGCTGGAGCTAATTGCTCTCTGCTCCATTAAGTCTCGTTAGAGCGCCTGTGCTCACCTGGAACAATTTGTCTACAGTCTCATTCACAGGTTTCTCTTCTGCATTGTGTCGCAGGGCGAGACATGCTTGCTTCAAGCGAACCTGCAGCCGGTAAACTATGATGGGCAGCCCAGCATACAGGCCATTGGCACGTGGGGCAGGAATTTCATGCCGCACGGAGCTATCCTTTGAGCAAGCACCTTTCAGGACTAGTTGGCCTTTGCCCTCCTCCCTTCAGAACGTGAGCCCCCACCAATAAGCATGGGAGGCAGGTGGGTCACTGAGGCTCCGATCTCTTTTATCTGCACTCCATCCCCACCCACTTCAGCTTCAAACGTAACTGGCCGGATTGATTTCTGGCCCCTTGCTACTGAACTATAAGCCTGAAAAGCTCACAAACCAAACCCTGCGATGCCAGCGAAGGCCTGTGCTGGGTTCAAAGAGACACATAGAAGCTCGCTCAGCTGGGTGGGGAAAATCAAGCCCAAGAGGCCCCCGCGTGGTCCATCTCAAGGGGCTCACAGCACCAGAAATGATCTAGGTGCCAAGTGGGAGGCCCCGAATCTGGTGGGTCACAGAGGCAGAGTTTCTGTGCCTTGTGGAGATGGTTTCCTACAGGTCAGGACAGGGGGACACTAACGTGGTAGTAGGAAGGAAGCTTGGTCCACTGCTGCTCTGTGGCATTTAGTCTGTGGTTAAAGCTTCAGTACCAACGTCTTTCAGGAGGGCTGAGGTTTTATCTGCACCGTGGATTTGCCCAGATTCCAGCCCCTGCTGTAGCTGCCCTGCTGCAAACCCCAAGCGTAGCCAGAAGCAGCCATCCGGTGCCCTGGGGTGCTTTAGCACAGTTTCAAGGGTGGCTATAAATGGGGCAAACCCCAGCCTAGATTGGGTCTGAGTTTGTTCATTCAAGTGCTGGCTTGGGACCTGCAAGAACTTCTGGCTCACTGTGGTGTCTGTCTGCACTGTACACTCATCCTCGCGTTCTCAATGTCTTTATTCTTGCTTGTGTCCTAGAAACCTACTGCCCCGATTCCCAGCCTGACGTCTATGTGCAGCGGCTTTCAGGGAGCTGTTTAAAGGGCACCCAGAAGCCCAGTGGAATTGTGGCAGCCATGTCTCTAACTTCATTCCAAAGTGTTCGAGAATTGGGTGTTTCTGGCCGCTGAGTCTAGGAGGCTCAGAATGTCTTCATCAGCCCAGGTGCTCCCGAGCGCTCTCCTGGGCCCAACCAGCAACGTTCGGCATCGCTGCCTCGTTTGGGGCCATTGTTAAATCAAGATGAGTTGCAATCACGGATGGGAGAACTGGTGAGAAATCATGCACTACGGGATCGCAGGGGCCAGGCTTCCAGTTAACGGGATGCCAGGACCGTGGCGTTCAGGAATGCAGACCGCAGCAGCCCCCAGAGGTGTGACCAGGATACTGTGGGTCACGAGGGGATGGGGGGGGAGAGCCAATTTTAAGATGTGAGCAAGTTGGGCTTGTGTGTCTTGCCTACATTAACGCTGTACGGCTGCAAGCTAGCACACAATGAGACCAGTGTTGCAGGATGATCACGCCAAGGCTACCCAAGGTATAAAGATGGCTTTAGGATGTTGGATGCCTGTATGCTCTTTACCTCTCCTTGCTTTAAAACACTGAAGGGCTACGTTTCAAAGGCACAAGGAGCTGTTAGGTGTCCACTCCCACTGACTTTCAGCTGCCTTTTGTGCTTATGACAGTCTCCCTAACTGTACTCTCCCTCACCCCCAGGACTAGCACAGTCACAGGCTTCCCTTAGATTTGCTTATCATTGGTTATGTTGACGTCTGCAATTCTTCTTGTCCCGACGAGCAGTCATTTAACCATCACACGATCGACTCAGACCAGTTGCTAGAGCTAAGTGCAATCACCATATGTGAGGCCTTCAGCATTTGTAACTTTATTGCAGAAAAATCCACTATTAACATATTTTACAAAGAAAGTTGCACTTTGGTGTTTGGCGAGTTCTGTTCCCCGTCCCCCTCCCGCCCCTGGGGGGCAGAGACGCAGGCGTGGCTGGGACAGTCAGTCCTCTCCCTTCAAGCTGTGTGTAGAGCGGCTCGTTCCGGCAACAACAGCTCCACTGACACCCTTGCGCCAGCTTCAGCCAGGAGGAAGTTCCGCTATTTCCATCAGCACTGTCTGTGCATCTGTTGGTGCCAAAAATTGGCAGCACCCTGCCCTCCAGCTGGGGAAACAAGGCTGCAGCATGAGTGAAATTTCTGTGGTTCCGACTTGGGAGTTTGATGCCTGTGAAAACTGCCCTCTAATTTTCACACAACGAGAGGGGGAAAAAAATCTATTACACTCCCTCCTGCAGTTACTTTTGGGGGTGTCTCATCACAGGTAACAGACCCAAGTCTACAGCCAACAGGAAAACCCTAACTACTGCATGATCTCTTCACCAGCTACTCCCAAAGCCACAGAGCAATGCAGGGAGTGGGGAAGTCACCTTCTCCAGCTCGTCTGCCCTGGTTCCAGACGACCAGTTCTCCAGCTGCATGGCCCGAATAATCTCCATTACATCCAAGGATAGGACTTATCTATGCCCTGCTGGTGGGAGACTAGGCCCTCCCGAAAGCTAATGTGGGCATCGCATGGCTGTGAAAACGGTGCAACTTCATGGGGCGGGGGCCTCGCCGGAAGAGATGCTGACTGCCCACAACTCCCCCAGACTTTGCTGGCCTGAGGGAGCGCAAGCACCGGCTGCCAAGACGACAGGCTGAGACCTGAGAAAACCAAGGCTTTTGTATGATACCGACTATCCCAGCATCACTCTCCACAGCGAGACCTCACCAACCGCTGCCCAGGCCCCAGGCACAGCTGAGAGGGACCCCGAGGAGCCTTCAGAAGGCGTAACAAGATAGGAAGTAGAAATAGGCAGGAGCCACTGTATGGGAAGCGAGAAACCCCAGTGTGTGTGTGTTGGAGAATGGGGACAGGTGGTAACACAGAACAGAAAAAACCACACCGCCTCTCTCCAGCTGCACACATGGACGAGACGCATCCTGCCCAGCACGCTAACGTCTGTCCCTAGGGAGCCCGAAGGCAGCGGGCTGCCCCCAGACCCGCTCCGGCTTGTTTGCTTATTATGCAGCCGCAAAGGCTCCCAGGAGCCGCAGGGGCAGAGCGAGCAGCCGCTGGGACTGTTCGAGGGACTTCCGAAGCAGAGAAGCAGCATTTCTTGACCTCCCAACCCAACACCCTGGAGGGACAAGGCACAAAACAATGGCAAAGGCTAGTTCGGGGGTGCGGGGCATAACGTGCCCTTGAGAGCCGCCAAGCAGCCTGGACAAGGCTATGTCGATAGCGAACTAAGGAGCTCGCGGTACTGGGGAGGGAAGTCGTGGCGCAGGGCAGCCGCCAGAGCTCAGAGCAGGTACTAAGTGCAACAAGCGACTCTCTGATACCCGGGAGACGTTCCCTTCCCACGCTGAGGCGACCACGGGGCAGCCTGCCTGCGGGGAACGGTTTAGGCTTGTGCTGCTGCCTCGAGGGAGAGAACCAGGGATTTTGTTTTCTTTTGAGACAGACCGGAGAGTCCCACCCGAGACAAGGCCACGCAAGCCCCAGTTATGTCGGTTCCCTCCCAGCGTGATGAAAAACCTCCCGCTCACCCCCAGCCCTCAGGGGCACATTCTCCTCCCGCAGCCAGGGGGCTGTTTTTCTGGGGGGCAAGGAGGGGATTGCAGTTTACCACAGTCCTGCTAGATTCTCTGGGAATTCAGGAGTGGATCCCACTGCTGAAGTTGAAATAGGAACAACATGTGCAAAAAAACACAAAGCAAGAGGGAGCCAGTCTGCTCCCCGCCCTCGTCTCCCAGTGGGAAGTAACATTCTCCTTTTCTTGCCTTGTGAGGACCGACACTGCATTTCCTGACACAAGGCGCATTTTGAGAGCAGCAGCTTCTGAGACTTCCAAGCGAGTCGGCAAAACATCAGCTCGGCCCTCAGGCTAAAATGCAAGGTGAAAAGCCCCTCTCCCATCTCCTCAGCATTTTGAGGAGGCTTAGGACCCTCGGTGTACGGAGAGCAGAGGGAAGGGCCAGTGCTGGGCTCTGACTGGCTCCAGCTCTCAGAATAAACTTTAAAACCAAACTTTTACAAAAGTTTTTAAAACAAACCAACCCACCCATCTGCAATGAGTGTTTCAGTCAAGTGCAAAATCAGAGCCGCCTTCCCCCCATCCTCAGGGGATCTTCCTGGACCAGATCCTCAGGGGCCTACTGCTCAGGGAACTTCAGCGCTCCCCCAAACCCGGATGGAGGGTCCTCTTGCTGCCTAGTAGGTGTAGAGGGAGAGGGGCGTATCCTCCATCATGTCGTCCTACGAGCAAAGGAGAAAGACACACATTAGTATCTGTCATGGCATGGAGGGGGAACTGGTCTAGATCTGGGGTGCTACTGCATCCGAGGAGAGGGGTCCAGCCAGTGCCAGGCCCACAGCCCCTCCATTCACAGTGTAGCCGCTTTGCCATTGCCAGCCCCTGTGCTCCCCGAGCAGTGCCTCCCTTAGTCCCTGGCAAGGGCTCGCCCTCTCTGGTGGCGCGGCGCTACCTTCCCTTCCTCCTATGGCCTCTGGAAGGGGCCGGAGGAGGCAGGTGTAGGAACACGGGTGGGAGACTCCCCTCCCCCACAGGCCCACTCATGCAGCTGAGATGGCAGAGGAGAGTCTCAGAGAGAGGCCTGGTCCCAGCCTCTCCCTGGAGGTGTCCTGGGACCGGGCTCTTACCCTCATCCCACCCCCTCAAGGCCACCACCAGTCCGGCCAGTGAGGTCCCCCATCAGCAGGATTCATCAAACAGATGGGTGGTCTCTGCGGAAGGACGCGAGGCAAACACCACACCGCTCCCAGCCCAAGCCGCGAGGTCCTAGGATGGTGAATGTATTGCTGTTCCTCTGTGGCGTCACTAGGCAGGACGACCGGTATGAAATGGTTACTTACTGTAACTGTGGTTCCTAGCTGGAGAAATTTGCCCAGCAGTACCCGTAGGGGGTGACGCTCACGCCTTGTGGCCATAGCCCCTCCCCTGGCTACCCTCCCTCAGTTCCTTCGCACCGAATGCCAGGACCCGAGAGCCCAATGCAGAGGGGATGGAGGGTGGGTTGTGGAAAACACACCTGCATCACATCTCAAAGAACCACAGTTACTGTAAGTAACCGTTTAGTCGTCTTCGAGTAGATGCGGACGCGTATTCACAAGCAGGACCTCTCCCCACGCCCCCAGGAGGCAGGGCTCGGAGTCTACCTAAGCCTACCAAAGCCTGCCTCCACCCTGGAAGATGCAGTTATGGCATAATGGTTTGTGAACCTACGTATCAACGACCACGTAGCAGCCCTGCCAACGTCAAATATGGAACGTCACTGAGGAAGGCTATGGGCATTGCTTGCACCCGAGTAGAGTGAGCTCACACCTACTGAGGAGGGCAGAGCTGAAGCTATTACATATGCTGTCTTGATGCAGAGTGTTACCCATTCGGAGATCGTCTGTGAAGAGATCACCTGACCCTTCATCTGATCTGCATATAACACAAACAGGCAGACGAAGCATGAAACGGTTAAGCCCAGTCCAGACAGAAGACTAGACATCTACAGTATGGAGACGTTGCTGCTCCGGAGAGGAATGCAGCTTAGGAAAGAACACAGGTACCGCCTGGTTCCAATGAAACTGAGAAGCCACTTTAGACAGAAATTTTGGATGTGGTCGTAAAGTCACGTTGTCTTTGGAGAATTGTGTATAAGGAGGCTCTGCCATCAGAGCCTGCAACGCTCATGCTCGCCTTGTGGAGGTCCTTGCTACTAGGAATGCAGTTTTCTGACACAAAAGTGGAAAGGGACAAGATGCCAGGGGCTCAGATGGAGGTCCCATTAAGGTCGCTAGGACTGAGTTAAAGTCCCACAGAGGAACCGGCTCTCGGACCGGGGGATGTAGACGAAGGAGCAATTTTAAGAATCTGTCTTCTCCAGTGCCGTGGTAGCAAGATCTTCCCTGAATGGGGGGATGAAATGCTGATACTGCTGCCAGACGTGCTTTCAATTAACCGAACGCAAGCTGCAGTGACTGAAGGTGCAGCAGGTATTTCAAAATGTCCTGGATAGAGACCAGCCACGGTTGGATTCTGCGGGCTAATGACCACACCAAAAATCGCTTCCATTTCACTGAATAGGCCATCCTGGTGGAGTGTCTTCTACTGTTAAGGAGGACTTGGATAGCGGCCGAATGCTGCTCTTTTCCCCCCCTTCAGCCACTCAGCAGCCACATTGTGAGATCCAGGGAGCTGAGCACAGGATGTGAGGTGTGGCCTTGGTTCTGAGTAAGTTGGGATGGGGAGGCAGCGGTATGGGAGGCTGAATAGACAGTGCGAGAAGGTCAGAGAACCAGCACAGTCTAGGCCAGGGCAACGAGAATGAGTTAGGTCATCCTCAAGTTCAAGGCGAATCAGGCCAGAGGGACGATCAGGATCGTGGGAAAGGCATACAGGACAGCCCGCTGCCAACTAGATAGAAAGAGTCAGACCCGAGGTCCCCCCGCAGAGCAGAACTGATGACATTTCCTGTTGTCTCTTGTAGCGAACAGCTTGATTGTCAGGATGCCCCAAGCTGTGAAGATGACCCGGAGAGCACTCGTCTTCGAGGACCACTTGTGACTCAGGGAAAAATACCCGCTGAGACAGTCCGCGCGATGATTCTGAACCCTGGGCAAGTGAACGGCTATCGGATCGTTCTCCTTAGCGCTGATCACCTCTAGGCAAAACAACCTGGAGTTTGCTCCCCCTTCTTTGTTCCCATAATACATCACAGTGGGAACTGTGTGAATCTCTTGATAGGCATAGCATGCATTGTAGATGGCCCGAAACTCCAGCACATTGATATCGAGTGAGGCCTCCCGCTCCAACCACAGCCCCGGTACTGTCAGCGCTCCCAGGTGCACCAACCCAACCCATCAGGGACGCGTCGCTAACAACCAACCTGGTTGGCAAGGGCCAGACAAAGGAAACGCTTTGGCAAATGTTCTCTGGACACATCCACCACTGCAAGGAGTCCAGGACCAGTGGATGAAGACAAACTAAACCATCTAGAGGGTGAAGAGTAAGACAGTAGACCATCCTGAGCCGCATTTGAAGGGGGCAAAAGCGCAACCTTGCAAACTGGACCACGTGCATGCAAGCAGGCATGGGGCCCTGGAGCCTCAGACACATCTGAACTATTGTGGGAGGCTGAGACTGCAGATTAAGGCAAAGATGGCGAATTGCCTGAAAATGGTCGGTTGGAAGAAACGTTGGACGTCGTGGAATCTAACGGGGCCCCAGTGACCTCTCTTTTCTGAGTGGGAGCCAAGGTTGACTTTCCAGTGTTTAGAATGAGACCCAGATGATGGAGCAAGTGCACTGTGATGCCGATGTGAACAAGAACTTCCCCTTCATAACCAGCCGTCCAGATACGGGAAGATGTGAATTCTCTTCTTCCTGAGAGATGCTCTAACAACCACCATGCATTTGATAAAAACCGGGGGGACGGAAGAGAGGCCAAATGGAAGCACTGTGCACTAAACGTCGTGTTTTGCCACAACAAACTGAAGGAACTTTCTGTGGCTTGGCAAAATTGCCACATTTAAGTAGGTATCTTGAAGATCAAGAGCCGCAAACCAGTCGTTCTGAGACCATGCCGGGAGAGGAGTCAATAGGAACCATTCGGTACCTCATGGACCTGATATTTGTTGAGGCTGTGAAGGTCGAGGACAGGTCTTACTCCTCTCATGGATTTGGGTACCAGGAAATACTGGGAGTAGAAGCCATGACCCTGGTGTTCCAGCAGAACCTCCTCCACTGCTCCCAAAGCCAGCAGAAAATGGACCTGCTCGAAGAGCACTATCTCATGAGACGGGTCCCTGAAGAGGGATGGGGAGGAACTGGATAGCATAACCCGACATGACGGTGCTTAGGACCCAGCTATCGGTAGCAATCGAGCCCCAAGCATTGTGAAAGTGGCCCATCCTGTCCCCAAAGTGGGGAGATGAGGAGGGAGGAGCAACCACTGGAAGTTCCAGCGTTCCAGAGAGAGCATGTGGACTGGCCGAACCCGACTGCTTCCTCCTGTGGGAACTATGCTCCTTTCTGGGGTAGCCCCAGTGCCTCGGAGAAGTGAAAGTCTGCTGCTGCTGTTGCACGTCTCTGCATGGTCGGCCCCCAAAGACTGCAGGGGAGTCCTGGAGTCCCTGAAGGAGCGCAGCATCTTGTCAGTTTTGTCCAAGAACAGTGTTTGGCTGTCAAAGGCCAAATCCTCAATGGATTACTGGACATTGGGGCAATGCCCAAATTCTGCTTAGTCACAGGCAGTACCGAAGCTGGCATGCTTAGCCGATTCAAGGAGGGGATCACTGATAGGGAGGGTGACTCTCCCAGGGGCAGACGGCTGCAGGATGTCCACCAATTCGTGGGTGTTCTCTTGCAAGAACTCCACTTGGATACTGCGGGAAGCAGCTACATGCCACAAAAGGTCTTGGCACACCTTAAAATCCTCTGGTATCGAAGGCAAGGATGAGCGAGGCAGCACAGCATCGTCTGGACACGGAGACGAGGCCCACAACTGAACCAAAGCTGGATCCTGTTAAAGGGCTGACGGACCCGGATGGGACGACTACGGAGGCTACACCAGTGCTTGGGCCTGCAGCGGATCAACAGTCACCACTGCAGACCTGGCCAGTGATTTCGCCTTCAAGCAAGACAGAGTGGGACCTCCGCAAAGGAGGAGAGTCCCACAGATTCCATGGAGGCCACTGGCACGGATAAGGCATTGGTAGCCGGCAGACACTGAGCCAGAGAAGAACGCCAATCCTGGTACCCATAATGGTCTGTCAGCGGTCCCCCATGCTGGTCAGGGGATGGAGCGCAGGAGGATGACAGCTCTGACTCAGAGGTTGGGGAGCCTCGGGATCCCGGGGATAAGCGTGGAGTGAGACCAGAAGAAGTGAGTAACCGACTCGTCCATTGCCCAGAACGAGGCAGGAAGTGGCGTTGCCCATGGAAGCGGTACAGTCGGCACCGAGCATGCCGGTGCCGGAAGCAGTGTCAATCCCAAAGTCAGCAGCAGCAGCACGGGAGTGTTTGATGGTACCAACGTCGAGGGCGGTGAAAGGCGCCATGGAAGCATTTGCTGGGCCGACTGCGGTGGTGCCGAGCAGAATCCCACTCCCGAGGTCCCCTATACCGATTCTGGTACTGGCTCTGCACGCTGGGGTGCGGTGCAGACAGACCTGAGGGTTCAGTGGCTCGTTCAGTCGACCGACCGGACTATAGACGACACAGTCCTGGACCAAAGAAGAGATCAGGACCAAAAGGCAAAGGAGGTCTGTAGCTGCCTGGTATGCCGCTGACCTGGAAACAGTCGGTACTGGCATCTCCCTCATTGGTGCTGGACTCAGACACCCGGGGGCCAGAACGGGAGTCAACGGTACAGGGTTTCTAAGCTCCCTACTCAGAAGGGTTAGCGGAACTTGCGCCATCCCACAGGCCGGTACCTACTCCGTGCCAGCCCACGCTTTTCCTGGGGGAGACAGAAGAGTCACCTCGAGATCTGGAGCAGTCCGGAGTGGTATTATGCAACCTTTTCCTTGGCAGAGGCGACGGGGAAGGGCTCCTCCGCTTCTTCGGGGAGGTAACTGCTCGGGAACGTGAAACGGCAGCGCTCTGAGTCCACGGGCGATCTCCAACCCAACGCGTGCCTCGGGACCGAAGCAGGCACTGCGTCAGGCGAAGGTCCCGAGCCACTTGAGCCTGTCCCCTGAACGACGTGCAGATCGCAATACGCTCTTTAATGTGGGCCTCGCCAAGGCAGAGCAAGCACCGTGTGTGGGGATCGCTCCCCCACGCGAAGGACAACGTTTAAACCCTGGTGAGGGCATCCTCGAGGAAAACAAACAAATACAACTAACACAAAGGGTACTATCTATCTAGCTATCGGAGGGAAAAACTAAACTCGCTGAGATATTGGGAGGTTAAGACCCTTAAGCTCTGACTCCAGCCGAGGGGTGATAAGAAGGAACTGAGGGTGGGTCAGGGCAGCGCTGCTTCATGTAGCCAGGGGAGGGGCTGTGGCCATGAGGCATGCACACTGCCCCCTATGGGTACTCCTAGGCGGATTTCTCTGGCTCCAGTGTGCTCGGCGCGCACACACCTGACTGGAATACATGGCTGCATCTACTCAAAGAAGAACTTTGTCTCTCAAAGGCTACATAGAGTGATCGCTTCACCCACCATGGAAATGCAACCTCCTCTGGCGGGGGACATAGCAGCTGTTTAACAGCCACCCTGGAACACTGCATAACACATCAGGGCAGGAGTGAGGAAGAATACTGACTCTGGATGTCAGGCTGCCTTCACACTGTGTCTGTCTGTCTTCTGGATCAGGGCTGGCAAGGTGGATCCTGTCGCTAAATCTCTCGTCACCTGACATCCTGGCAATGAACCTTGGAGGAGGCTCTCCAGACCCCCCCCTCCCAAGCCCCGCTCCCCTCCCAGTCACTGGCATGAGGAATGAGCCGAATTCCCTCTGCGCAGCTTGTCGCCGTCGCTGCTAGCACGGCTAAAGGGGAGCTGCAGCGTGGCCTGGCCACACAGCTGGGAGCCAGCCAGGAGCTCAGGGCCCAAGGGCCCTGGGCAGGGTGGGGGCGTTGCTCACCATGGGCAGGTCCTGCAGGCGCCGGAACTCCATCCGGCTGTGGCGCTGCCGGTATCTCAGGAAGCCCACCAGGGCCAGGATCCCCACCATGATGACGAACATGGAGATGACACCGATCACCAGGGGGTCGGCCCCCATCGCGCCGGCAACAGCGGAGCTGGGCAGGTCTGCAGGGAGGAGGAGACGGTACCGAGAGGGTAAGGTCCCGGGGCTGGAGCAGCCAATCCCAGTCTCCCCCTGGGCTCTGCCCTACAGCCCCACAAGGGCTCCCCCAGCTCAAACCCACAGGTCAAATGCCTCTCCCATGCCCCTGCACTTGCTGCGCTCTCAATAACCAGTTAGGGAGAGCAGAGATCGGAGCACTGGGGCCTCGAGAGCATTTACCTTGACCATCGTCGTCTCCCACATCCAACACAGAAGCCTTCTCATGCACGGGATCGGCTGATGACTGCCCTACGGCTGTTGTGGCTGCCCTGTTGGGGGAGGAAGCTCTGGGGGTTACCGTGGTGGTGCTGGGGGTGGTAGTTGCAGGTGTGCTCCCTGTTGTCATGGCAGCAGGGACGGTAGTGGGCCCTGCAGTGCTCTCCTCTGTGGCATTCTCCTGGGCTGTTTGTGGGGGGGGTTCAGGGTTCCCTGCAGTGGGTTCAGGGTTCCCTGTCGTGGGCCCCAAGGTGCTGGATGCAGAAGGCTCCAGCTGGGAGCTGCCCGTTGTTGCTGCACAGAAGAAAAAGAGGCAGTTATCTACAAGGTGAAATCCTGAGTCTGCCCGTCCCCACCCTGCATGGCCTGGAATGGGTGGCAGGCGGCGCTGCTGGCACCTAGGGGACATGCCCAGCTCCTGGCATGAGCCCAGAGCGCGCTCTGCTCCAGGTTCCCCCTGGGATCCTCAGGGAGGCAGTGGAGAGGCCCTGAGCCCCCTGCTGTTCTGTGTCGAGCTGTTCAGAAGGCCACCAACTGGAGCCCTGGCTCTGTGCCGGAGAACAGAGCAGGGTGGGACGTGGGCAAGGCTTGGGAGGGCATCTCAAGCCTTTCAGGCTAGCAGGCCGATTCCCCCATCGAAGAAGAAGATTCTTTAGCACCACTGAACATTTACTTCTTCTGGAGGTTGAGAGAAAGTCTGAAAAGGCCATTCACCCTGTCTTGTCCTCCCCCCGACCTCTCCGTGGCTATGTCCCATCACCTCCAGGTGGCCACCAAATGATGCTCATCTCCTAGCAGAGGAATCCCCACGACAACGCCCCAGAAGGAACAGCAGGGACCCCCGGCAGCCTGCGGACATGCCTGACAGCTATGGCACTGAAAAGGGCGACAGGACTGTTGGTCAGGAATAAACTACACGAGCCAGGACAGCCGGGGCGTTGCCCTCAGGGGAGCCTGCCTACCACTCTCTGTGACAAATGCCATACAGATTAATCACCAAGTCAGTAAGTAGTTCACAACCTGTCAGAGCCAGAGAGCCCCCTTCAGAGCCCGGGCGTGTTGAGGGGAACAGGTCTCTGAGCTGAGAACCCCTCTCTAATCAGCAGCAATGCCCAGAAAACCAAGTCAGTGAGAGTCCCCATGCCATCCAATGGGATTTTAGGGCAGTGTGGCAGACCAAGTCACCCTTGGCCACCCTGCCCTTTAACACGAGGCCTAGAATCGACAGCAACAGCCTCTCTGGAAACGTCGTCAGGCCAGAGAAGAGAGATTACGCTGGCAGCTGTGACCTGCTGCCATTAAGGATCCCAGCATGCAACGCGCCCTGCTCAGAGCTACCTAGCCGCACTGCATGCTGGGATTTTCCTCACAGTTTCTGGTTAATGATGGGGGGCGGGGGTAGCTTCTATCTATCCCATGCTACAGAAGTTAGGGGTTGCTCGTGCAAGCTGCCAGACCCAGATACCAGCTGGGCAATCCTGCTTTAAAGCCAGCCGGGCCAGGTACTGCTCTCACTTATACTGGTGTGACCTCACCGCGGTCACGAGAGCTGCTCTGGATCGACGCGGGTATAAAGGAGAGCAGCATTCGGCCCCTGGGTGAGTGTGCGTGTACCTAGGAAGGAAAGGGTTAATTTGTTGTACTTTTGAGGAAAGATGTAAGGGCCTTTAGCAGCAACGGTTTATAACTCTCCCCCTCCCAGGACAGCTGGCTGATGTGGTAAAAGCCAGGGAGCAGCTTCCCTATCTGCATATGAAAGAGGAACCAGCAGATGCCGCAAACCTTTCCCACTTGCCCTAGCCTCAGGATCCCCCTTTCACGTACCAAGGGCCCAATCCTGTGAGGTGCTGAGTGCCCCCGACTCCAGGCAAAGTCAATGAGAGCAGAAAGGCACTCAGCACCGCACGGGGCCAGGCCCTAAGTCCCCAGGCTGGGTGTGCTGTGGGAGAAGGTGCCCCCTACGCACGGGTGAGCGGCGGGGTAGCGAGAAGCCTCACCCAGCGCGTCCTTTGGTGGCTGATGCGTTGGAGTCCCAGTCGCGGCGCCAGTCGGCCCCGTGGGGCTGGAGGGCTCTGTTCCATTTTGGCCAGGCTGGTTTGCATCTGTGGTGTTGGCAGCCAGAGCCGGAGGGGGGAGCTCCGAGCTGCTGTTGGCCGACAGGTTCTTATTCCGAAGCCCCGTCGTAGCATCCGCTGAGACGGCTGGGGCAGGAGTCTGCAGCCTGGCGCCCGTGGTGGTGGTTGCGTTGGGATCGGGTGGGATGGACTCATCCAGCTCGACAGCGCGGGGGCTGCTAAAACTGGGGTGCATGGCCGCCCCGTCCTTATCGGCGCGAGTCACAGGTGGGGCGGTCGCCTCCGGGCTGAAGTCTCCAGCCTCACTGAGTGGAAGTGAGCCTGGCCCGGGGCTGGGCTGAGCTGGTGACACCGCCTGGTCAGTCAGGGTCTCCTGCCCATCTCCTAGTGCAGGAAAGAAAGAAAGAAACGCTGAAAGGGGCCATGTCCATGCCACACAAGATAGGGGACCCAGGGTGTAGGCGGGCTAGGGAGGGAGGGCAGGAGCCAATCCCCAGCTGGCCTATGCTGCATACAGCATCGCACAAACAATAGGGACCAGAGAAGGGGTCCGGGCAGCAAGCCTGCCTCTGGAGCAGCAGGCGCTGGTCTCTACCGAAGGCAGGATGCCTGATCAGATGGAGCCACATCAGCTCCACCGTCAAACCTCCCGCTCCTATCGCACTGTGCAGGATGGACGTGACTCTGGAACCTCTCCACACTCACCTCAATACTGAGAGTTCAGTAAGAAGTGTGTGTCTGAAGGCCAAAGAGCCACAATTCCACAGTCAACAAAGAGGATGACCGCAAAAAAAAGCCCACCCTGGTTCAATCGGGAAGTGAAGGTGCCATTTTAAAATAAATTAAAAAAAAAACCATAAAAGGACAAAAAGGGGAAGTAGATAGCAATCATTATAAATCAGAGGTTATGAAGGGTAAAATATTGATAAGGGAAGCTAAGGACACGAGGGTGAAAAATTAAAAAGGTGTCTAAATATATCAGAAACAAAAGGAATCTTAACAACGATAGAGGCTCATTACTAGATGGAGATGGTAAAATCGTTAATGATGCAGAAAAGACAGAAATGTTCCATAAATATTTCTGTTCTGTATCCGTAAAGAAGGAGAATGATGTAATCATATGAGGATGATTAACTACTTCCAGACCCTTGGTAACGGGGGAGGATGTTAGACAGCATCTACGAGAAAAAGACATTTTAAAATCAGCAGGCCCAGATACTTTGCATCCAAGAATTCCAAAAGAGTTGGCAGACTTCTGGCACACTAATGTGAAATTTTAAGAAATCTTGGAATAGCAGGGAAATTTCAGGACTGGAAGAATGCTAATATTAGGCCAATATTGTATTCAAAAAGGGCAAGCAGGATGAACCTGTTTACTGTACGTTGGTTAGCCTGACCTTTATCCTGGGCAAAATAATGGAAAAGTTGATGCAGGATTCAATAAATAACTAATGGGAATATAATTAATGCCATTCAACATGGTTTTATGGAAAACAGGTCTTGTCAAAACAAATCTGATTTCACTTTGATGAGATTATGCATTTGGTTGATAAAGACAACCGTGTAGATGTAATAAATATGTTTTGTACTGCACTTAATTCAGTATCCTGTCACTCTGATTAAAATATTAGCACTATGCAATATCAAAACGCATGTTAAATGGACTGAGAGCTGACTGCCAGATCTTAAAAAGCAGCTGTCACTGGGGAACCCTCATTGAATGGGGGTGTTTATAGGGGGGTTCTGCAGGGTACTAGGCCTGATGCTATTAATATTTTCATCAATGATTTGGAAGTAAATATAAAATCACTGTTGATAAAATATGCAGATGGCACAAAGACTGGCGAATGGCCAATAAGGAGGAGGACAGGGCAGTCATACAGAGGAATCTGGATGACTCAGTAAGCTAGTCTGTGAAAACAAAATGGGTTTTAATACAGCCAAATGCAAAGTTGTACATCTAGCAACAAGGAATGCACCCCATACCTACAAAATGGGGGACAACATCCTGGACAGCAGTAACTCTGAAAATACTGAAAGTACTTACTCATGCTTTTAACTTTAAGCACATATATAATGCCTAGGGTGACCAGATGTCCCGATTTTATAGGGACAGTCCCGATATATGGGGCGTTTTCTTATATAGGCTCCTATTACCCCCCACCCCCATCCTGATTTGTCACCCTTTCTATCTGGTCACCCTAATAATACCACTGATGCCAACTGCACGTACGTATTTGCAGTATTGCGGCCACAGCGGGGAGCCCAAGTGGTGCACGACACACAGCGAGAGGCCAGACGGTGTCAGTTACACTCACATAGGTCTTGCCCTGATTCCAGCCATCAGCGGCCTGGCACCAGTACAAACCCCTAGCGTAGGTAAAGCTCGCTGCAATTTGCATCAGTCCAGCTTCGGCTGGTTTCAAGAGCTTAGAAACCCCCCCCCCCCATCGTGTCTCCCTTACAAATCTGGCTCCCAAGGAACACTCTGGAGAAACGCTGCCAGCATCGTGTTGGGATCTCTTGACAGAGCTGAGAGAGGCCGGTGACGCAGCAAGGAGATTGCGTGTTAAGAAGGCATGAAAGAGAGAGAGAGAGAGAGTGTGTGTGTGTCCAACAAAAGGCACCAAGCTGAGGCCTTAGAAGGGAGAGGCTGATGGAGCTAAATTTATACAGGCTAAAGGAAATGGTATTTATGGGATTGTGAAAGCCCTATAAATATCTGAAGGGAAATATACAGCAGAGGACTAAGATCTAGTAATAACAGGGTTGAAAAATACACCGGCATAAGTAGGGGCTTAGGGACTGGCAGATGGACCCGCTAAGCTCACGCTGTGTGACGGTCTAAGACAGTGGGTCCGAAGTGTTGTGTGCCTACCGCTCCCCTGCCCTACTCACAAGCACTGGGTAAGAGGCCAGACGCTCCTGAGGCTATGCTAGGCAGCTCTCAGCCATCTAGCCTGGGAATACATAGATCCTCCCATCATACACACCCACCCACTTCTCCACACCCACCCACACTCACACTCGGAGACTGCACTGTAAACAGGCAGTACTTGTATGGGGGCAGGAGGAGGGGGTGTGAGAGGGGCTGGGGGGCCAGCACTGCCCCAGGCTCACAATGCCCATTCCCCATTCGGAAGCTGCTCCGAGCTGCGTGCAGACGCTCACCTAGCTGGAGAAGGGGGAGCCGAGGCGGGAGGATCGGCTTTGCCTTTCCAAGGACAGGGCAGGCTCCCAGCTGGAGGCCAGAAGAGCAAAGTGCCCCTAGAGTCCAAGCTTCAGAGAACCAGCCTGGACCAAACCAGGGTGCGGGGTTAACCCACGACCTCCCGCCTCTCAGGTGCTGTCTGCGCAACTGCCCAGCCCTCATTGCCGCTGCTGGGCGGACTAGCCCTGCCTCACACGGGAAGGTGCGAAGCCGCGTGCTGAGGAAGCGCTGAGCTCCCGGGCCCGGGGGCTGAGTTCCCCAGTGCTGGGCTGGGGTGCGCTGGTTCCGGGGAGAGGCGGAGGCTCTCAGAGCGGACGGGTGGAGGGAGTCAGGGCATGGTGTGGAGCCACGTGAGGCTGCCTGAGGCCCTCTCGGCGTAGGGAAAGGGACGGCCTGACTCTCGCGCTTTCCATGGCAAAGCATGCTGGGAAAGGGGAGGAGGTGGGGGCCCTTGAAATACCAGCTCCTCTCCCTTCTTTTCAGCCCGCTGTCGGGAAGTTGGCCCCGGAGGCTGACTGAGCTCCTGGGAGTCAGCGGGTGTTGGGGGTGCAGGTAGGGGCTTGTCTAGGCTAACAGCCTTCGGGTTTTAGCCGCTGCTGGGGTGTGGGAGCTCTTGGCGATTTATATTGCTTGGGGGAGCTGGTCTCTGCTGGCTCATGGTGCAACAGACCCCTGGGTACAGGAAACCCCTTCATCTGTCCCTGTGTACCCCCTGCCCACTCCCACGGCGGGCAGGGCCCTCCTGTCACTGCTGGGGGTTGTGCTGTACCCAGGAGGCAGGGCCTACAGAGTCTGTCTGCCTGGCAAGAGCCACCTGGCTGTGCTGAGGGAGCAGATGGCACACACCCACACCCCCCCCCCCGCCGGAGGGGTTCTCGCCTCCCTCCTGCAGGGGTGAGGGGGCATATGGAACTAGCGGGGGGTCTGGGTGAGATGGGCTGGGCTTTGTCTCTTCTTGCTGCCCCAGCAAGACCATTGAGGTGTGTGGCCCGCAGGGATCTTAGTGCAACCGTCTTTGAGGGGCTCCTTGGAGCTGTGGTTTAGAGGGCATGGTACAGGGAAGCAGCACGTAAGGGGGCACTTGAAGGTATTAAAAGAAGCTGTGTGTAGCGGGAGCCACTGATCTGTTCAGCTGTCCCTGTGGTGCACACCGAGGCTACTCGGAACGTCACATGAGCAGCTAGAGCAGAACTCCGAGCTGTCTGCTCCAAGAAGCCGACCCCCGGGCCCGGAGCTACAGGAGAGGCTTTGCACCACCGACAGCAAAACACTCCATCCTGCTCCTAACCAGTACATGGTTACAGCCAGCTCATAGCTGGCTGAGCAACGCGCGGCCTTTACCCTTTAACGGGATGCTGTGGCCATTAAGGCCAGAGGAGGTAGTTTATTGGAAGAGAGGAAGATGGTCCTGGGGGCAGTTGGCATCTGGGAGAAGGAAGGTACAGGGCTATCCCAGACCACTGTTCCCGTAAGGGCAAGGCTCCCCTCTCTCCCAGCCAGCACAAACAGGGGTGGGGTTATTAAACCCACCTAGAGAGCATCAAGAGCCTGACTAGCTGACTGAGTGGGTGACTCAAAAAAGGAGTCTCCAAGCTAAGCCAGGGAAGAAGCTCCTGAGACCACGAGGAAGAACTCAGCTAGCACCTGAGGGGAGAGTCTACAGGACAGGAAGGGCCAGGACCGGAACTGCACAGACCCAAGAAGGAGGGCTGTGAAACCTTGAATCTACAGGTATGTCTACACTGCAGTGTAAGCCCAGGGCTAGCAATAACTTGCGGCAGCAGACCCTGAGTTTGTTAACCTAGGGCTCTAGCATCTACACTGCATTATGTGGGCCAAGTCCCACGTCCCAGACTTCCTAGCACCCTTCCAAGATGTGGCCACTCTAGCCCTTTGTTCATGGTGCAGTAAGTGAAAACTTGACTGTCCACCAAATCTGACTGTCCAGAGGACAAAGAAAAATCAGCCTGTGGGATACTCTTGGCAGACTCCCAGAACATGAGTCCACTGGGGCTGCATCTACACTGCAAAGCAATAGGGCTTGAGCCCTGGGTCCCAGCTTGACTCAGGCTCAGACCCTCCACCCCCATGGGGTCCTGGGACCCTCTATCCAAGCCCTGGGTTAGAGTGATTTGTGTGTAGACAGAAGGGGGGTTAGGCTTGAGCCTGAGTTCAAACTCTGGGCTTACATTGCAGTGTAGACATCCCTAAAAGGGAGCTCTGGGGGGAGAGAGAGAAGCTGGTTAATCTGAATAAAATAGTCCCAAGGCAGGGGGAATATTGTAGTCTGGATGTAGGTGGGTATAAGTGGGTTATTCTCAGAATTCAAGGGGAAACTGAGGCAGGGTGCCTGCAGGACCATTCCAGACCCTGAGGCAGTGCTCTGGGACTGCACCCACCTACGACATGCAACACTACGACATTTCTGTCTGTAATGTGATCACTTTTAAAAACCGCCTCTGATCAGTTTGGAGCAACAGCTCAGCGGCATAACAGCTGCCCCACTCAGCTCACTGGACATTAACTCTGAAACCTAATGATGACCAGTCAACTATTTCCTGTTGAATACCAAATGTGTTGTGGAGCCCTTCGCCTACCCAAAGATTCAGCATTTTTCTCTAACTACTGGATTCAGCCTCTCCCTTCGAGGAAACCGGCACTTCAGGAAAGGCAAAGAGCGCACCAACACAAGCAAAGATCCAGCTCCTTGCAATGACCTCCGGCTGGGGAACCAGAGGGGATACAGTTTCCTGACCAAGAGGAGTCCTAGAGGAGGAGGGTTGTAACCATTTGAGGGGGGAAATGCACCCCGTTGCAGACACTGGTGGGAAATGCAGCCTACTCCACGGTGAGAGGAGAGGGCTATCTGCTAAGGCCGAGAGCCATCTAGGTATTGCAGACGGCTCTGTGATGCAATGCTGTTACAATACTAGATCTCCAGTGTTAACCTGAGCTGACACCAGCTCTGAGGCTAATACACTATAAATGTGCCATAGTACAGAAGAAGAAAGCCAGTGGAGCGTGAGCTGCAAAGGCTTAGCTCAGACTTCACAGCCATGCCCCAGCAATCCGGCTGCAGTGTGCCAGGCTAAGCGATTGAGGGGTTTATGAATAAATAAGAATCTGTAACCAGCTCCAGATCTAAATTGCCTCCTTGGTGAGGCTGGAGACGTCTGCACCAGGGGCGCGAGCAGAGCTGCTGCTGGGCCTTGTCCCGAAGGCTTCTGCTTTGTGCCTGCGCTTTCCTGGAGAGTCCAACGTAAAGCGTGTTTCACCCCCCATCTCCCAGCACAGGCAGCCTCCCGCTCGGAGCCAAGGTCTGCAAGGCCATTCCAGAGACAAGCAGGGTTCCCCTCACACAGGGACAGACGCCCTCCCGTCTGCCTGAGGAACCAGAACCCCCCAGTTCCATGTGCCTGGACCCAGGCTCCTTTCCCCAGCTGAGAAGATCAAGGTAGCAGGGTCCTTTGTTCCCCCTGTGAGATTGAGCTGCGTGGGAGGCACAGCTGGTTCCAGCCTGCAGGGACCAGGTTTATATTTAAACCCAACCACTGTCCTAGACTCTCAGGACGCCCAGCATTCTGCTGACAAGCACTTAGCCGCTCCATGTGACCCTTCAACCCCGAGCAAGGCCTGTGCCCTCCCAGCTCCCTAAGGGACGGACAACGGACTTGGATCTTCCTCCAAAGGTCAGGGACCAGGAGTAAATCTCAACAGCTGCTCACGCAGATATTTCCAGCTCCAGTCAATAAAGCAGCAACAGCCTGGTCAAACCCCAAGGGATCAAACGCACAGCAAGGGTCAGAGGGACTCTGATGCGTATCTGTTACACGGGGGGCAGGTGACAGACTGGCACTGCATTAACTAGTCTGATGGGTTTATGGGATCTTCAGTATAGAGCAGTCTGAGTGCATCTTTCTCTTGTTCTCAGACTCTTTTGTTCTCTATGTTCTTCCCACTGGAATCACTGCTGGGGAAAGGTGCTCGCTTGTCCCCTCTTTATCCACCGAGCAGATACAGCACATACAAGGGCAGGGCAAGGGGCCTCTATGCTCCCCATCAACCCTGCCCTGGGAAGCCCATGCATGAGGAGGTCAATCTCCTTGACCCATTCACTCTGTGGCACCTCTTCTGATTCTGCCCAGGAAGCCAACTGAGATGGGTTGTTAGACGGGACGCCTGCCCACCAGCTCCTGATCTGGGGAAAAGCTTTCAGGCACTGCTGACCTGGGCTGGATTTGAATTGGCAGCCTTACGGCGAAGGCTGCATGTGCCCTCTCTTCTATCTGCAGCAGGGAGGTGTTTAGGTTTGGAGGGTTTCAGCAGGGGGAGGCAGCACGTGCACTGAGTCCCTTCCGAGTCTTAGAGCAAGTGCAACTCGCCTCCCCCTCCCCCCCCTCCAATCTTGATATGCTCCTGGCTACCCAGGCCAATACTCAGTGGTCATTAAAGGACTATCCAGTGCTTTCTCGAGGTCCTCGCTCCCCTGCCTAACCTAGGAATCACTGCTAGCCCCCTGCCCATGAGCCCAGGAAGCAGGACAGACCTAGCCCCTGCACTGTAGCACAGATGGGAATACAGCAGCTGGCTCTGCGGAAACCCCATCACTCAGCATCAAGATAAGTAAGTTCACCCTCGGGCAGCAGCTGTGCTGGAGGAGTCTGTGAGCATCAGCAGCTGGCATTAAGGAGACGGGGCGTGTGCAGAAAGTCTCTATGCCTCTTCTTCCCCCCTCTCCCCGAACTCTGCTTCTCCTTCCACTTGGAGCTCTGCCCCGGTCTGGGGGAGGAGCTGTGGAAGTGGGGGCTGGTACTGACAAGGCAGGGGCTCCTGGAGAGGGTTTGCAGGGGGGAGTACTGGACTGAGGCTGAGGGTGCAGAGATGCTGGCAGAGAATGCTTGACCAGTCCCTGGTAGGCAGATAGCAGATGTTGGCAGCTGGGGGCTGTGTCCAGCAGGTGCAGGGTTTCACCGCCTTCTCCATCAGAAGATGATCAAGGAGCCCATGCGGCAGCCCTAGGATTAAGGCTCTTCCATCAGAGAATCCTGCTTTACTTAAAGGCTGCATCACTAACCCTGCACTTCCTGCAGCCCATGGTAAACATACAGCTCAGTATATAACTGGTGAGCACACAGTCACTCTCCAACCCGCCCTCCCCCCACCAGGGGAAGTCCACCTTCAAACGACTCTAGCTGGCATCCTATACGCCAGCCCTGAAGACACTTTCTGAACCTGACCACACTTGCCCAGACCAGGTTTCCTGCCTGTGTACGTGTGCAGCCTGCAGCCAGGAAGGCACGATCTGGCACCGTGGGGAAATGCACCACCTCAGGCTGCATGACCTGCTCCGGGAGGAGTTCAGTGGAACCAGTCTCGTTTCCACTGAATCCACCCCCAAAACCAAAGGCACAGGATAAAAGTGTCCGTCTCTGCTCAGAGCCCTGGCACTGGACTAGCAGGGGGTGGTGTGGGCTGGGACGCAGGCACGCTGAGAGCTGCAGATCAGGAAAAAACCTGCACGCCCCTAGAGCCAGGCCACCAGCCCTTTCCGTTCACGGGCACTACAATTACCCAAGCAAACATTTAAAGAGATGAAGACCAGGCTAATGAGTTACTCAGAGTCCTAATGAACCAGACACAGTGCCTGGGCTTGAGGACAAGCCAGGAAGGAGCAAGCATAAAAGGCATGGGAGGGAGACAGCTTACATATCGATGTGACAGTCTCAACAGCCGCTGAGAGTGGAGAGCCAGGAACTGTCTCCTGTGACAATGGCAGGGTAGCGCCTTGTAAAACAAACAGCACTGGCCTCCCGGGTGCTAACGCACCCTCCCAGGAAAGGTCACAGCACGCAGGGAACCATTTGTATCGTGAGGATGCTGAGAGCCATTGAACCAAACTGTAAACCCTGGATATGATGGAAACCACTTCAAACCAGGAGGTGCTACCACACTCTCAGCACCCCTAGTTCCAGCCCCTATGTCCGCACGCTTGCCAGCAGGAGAGTGACTTCCTAGCCGGTATCTACAGGAAGTAGAGTGCCAGTGGACAGCCATTCCCCCCTCACATGCATTTCAGCCCTGTCTGGGGGATGTATCTTGCACTAAGCCCTTCCAATGGGGGGCCAACCAAAAAAGACCAGCGCCAGGGACCAGCCTAGAGACACCAGTGGTCTGATCGGGTACGGCGGGGTGGCCAGCCTGAGCCTGAGAAGGAGCCAGAATTTATCAATGTGCATTGCCAAAGAGCCACAGTAATAAGTCAGCAGCTCCCAGTGTCTCCCACCCGCCAGCAGCACCGCTGATCAGCACCTAACCCTCCATCCCTGCGCCTCCCGCCCGCCGCCATCAGCTGTTTTGTGGTGTGCAGGAGGCTGGGGGGGGGGAGGAGGAGGAGCAAGGGTGCAGCAGACTCGGGAAGGGGCGGGGGCCTTGGGGGAAGAAGTGGAGTGGGGGCTGGGGCTTGGGGCAGAGCCAGGGGTTGAGCAGTGAGCACCTCCCAGCACATTGGAAAGTTGGCACCTGTAGCTCCAGCCCCGGAGTCGGCGCCTATACAAGGAGCCACCTATTAACCTCCGAAGAGCCGCATGTGGCTCCGGAGCCACAGGCTAGCCACCCCCAGGGTATGGTGACACTCAGAGGTGGCATAATGGGAAGAGCAAAGCTCAGAAGCTGTTTGTGATGCTGAGCACAGGTGTCAGGGTCAACAAGTATCGCTTCAGAGGGGGAGGCAACGGCTTAGCCAGCGGAGGCCCCGCACCTAATGCTGAGACGAAGGTTGGAAAGGCCTGGCTCAGGGCTGCTCTTGATCAAGTGACGTCCTTGCTGCCAGTCAGCGAAAGATCCCGTGAGAGCATGACACCCTGCTCCTCACCCCTGGGAGAGGGGTTCTGGGAATCTCCTCTTGCCAAGCCTTGCACCTCTGTTTAGTTCACACCTGGGCACTGTCCATGGGCCACGCTATAGCGAATGGGCTCTCTTCCCCACAAGGGACTGCAGAGATGGCACTCCGGGTGCCCACCCAGCCGGGATTTTAAAGTCGGTTCCTTGTTGTAACTTGCAAGCTTAATCAATCGAAGAGTAGACAGAAGACTTGGCATCAGCTGAGACCTGGCCTTGATCCTTTAAATACAAGAGTCAGAGACACCAGCAAGAAAGAATTCGGAGTGTTACCAGAAAACTAACCCCCACAATGGGGCCCCTATGCATCAGCAGGGAGGCCAGCCAGCTATAACTGTATCCAGCACCACAACAAGTACAAGTCTCACCCACATCCCCACTACAAAACCAAACCCCACCAGGGGAATGGGATGATCCAGAGGGCTAGGGGACAGACTACAGCATCAGTCCCTTCTCGACTGCCACTCCAAATCCAGCCATGGGTGGTAAGGACCAGAGGTCACTACTGTCCGATGGCTGCTTGGGGACCGGTGTGAAATGAGCCGGTGGTTTAAGGGGCTAAGTGTCCACATCACAAAAACCACTCCCGCAATTGGCAGCGTTGCTGGCGTTTCCCGCAATGGTGGCCAAGGATTTCCTGGGCCGTGGAGGCAGAGGAAACAGTCTGCTTCTCGGCACTAATGCCACCTAGCACGTCTCGTCTGCAGATCTTCACGCGCTTTCCAGTGTCCACAGCCCCCTTTTACAGATGGGCAAACAGAGGCACAGGCGGTAAAGGGACTCGCCCAACATCACACAGTAAGTCTGTTGCAACCTAGCACGGTGCCCCCCCTTAAATTCTCCTGCTCCCTTGTAGCCCATCTCAGCTTGCCCTGCAGTGTCACAGGGTGGGGTCCCTGCTCCCCCATCTTACTCTGCGCTCCTTTTTCTTCCATCTTTGAGCACTGCTCGCTACCCAGACAATCCTGGTCACTTCCCTCACTAAGACATATGCCGGGGGGGACGGGGGCTGACTTGTTTTAAAACAAAAGCTTCACAGCACTAACACATTTCACTGTTAAAGGAAACACTGGTCACCCTTCATAACAAATTGCGATGGATTGATTCAGGGATGGCAGAGGGGTCACAGCAGAGCCACTCGCCTCTCCCATCCATCACCATCACAAGCCCCTCTACTATCCTCGTCTCTGGAGAGACTCTCTTGCAGAAACGTTCCTCCTGCCACGTGCTAGGTTATTGCTCCCTGTGGAGAGTGAGGGAGCTCTGTGCATTAGCTCCGATGTGCCTCAGTTTGCCTGTCTGAGGTTATCCTGTTTGACAACAGGGATTTAAATTAAAGGAGGCCATTAGGAGGAAAGGGTCCAGAGAAGAGCAACAAGAATGATTAAAGGTCTTGAGAACATGACCTATGAAGGAAGGCTGAAGGAATTGGGTTTGTTTAGTTTGGAAAAGAGAAGACTGAGAGGGGACATGATAGCAGTTTTCAGGTATCTAAAAGGGTGTCATAAGGAGGAGGGAGAGAACTTGTTCACCTTAGCCTCTGAGTATAGAACAAGAAGCAATGGGCTTAAACTGCAGCAAGGGAGGTCTAGGTTGGACATTAGGAAAAAGTTCCTAACTGTCAGGGTGGTTAAACACTGGAATAAATTGCCTAGGGAGGTTGTGGAATCTCCATCTCTGGAGATATTTAAGAGTAGGTTAGATAAATGTCTATCAGGGATGGTCTAGACAGTATTTGGTCCTGCCATGCAGGCAGGGGACTGGACTCGATGACCTCTCGAGGTCCCTTCCAGTCCTAGAATCTATGAATCTATGACAAAGATGCGGCACAGTCCAGAGAATACCAAGGGTCACAGAGGAAACAATGAGGCAGGTATTAATTGGGAAATGTCCCCTGCCTGTCTAGCAAGGTTTATTCGTCCCAGACCCAAAGCTAGGCTCAGCGGGGTTACTCAAACCTTGGAGACGCTGGCCTAGGGAAGAAGGGAGGGTTCAGTGGGCTGTCAGGAGCTGCTCCGCTAACTGCAGCCTAGGGAGACAAGTAACGGCTGAATGGGACTTTCTAAAGTGTGCAATGAACGACGAAGGCGTACCTAAGGGGAAACAGGTGGACCGGCCTTGCCTCTGACTGCCATGCACAAGGCTTTGTTCTGAAGAAGCAGTTTGAGTCCCTTTAATCAGCTGCTATCACAGGCTCCTGAAGGGGAAAAAAAGGCTTGCAGGTGCAAACTCACTTGGGCCTGTCCGTTTGACAGTTGGTGAACAGGGGGCTGGAGCCCACAGAGCTAGCCCGTGAGTGGCAGAAGAGGAAGGAAGCAAGGGGGTGCCCTCAAGGGGGACTAACAGGATCTAAAGTGCAGCCTCACCCTGTAACGGAGACCCTGCCCAAGTGGAGTTTTTAGAGCGGGACTCTCTTCCCTTCCGAAGCAGTGCTAGCTTCGGGGGCCACATTCCCGCCCTCCAAGAGAAGCTCTTCTGTCTAGGCTGGGCTGTAAACGCAGGCTCTTCCACCTCACTTGCCGAGCTGGCAAGGGGAGCTAGCACTGCCCGTTCCACCTTAACTCCTGTGCACACCACTGTTCTATGCATCTCTCGCCTCAGGGCAGCAATGAGACAGCATGGGAGGGAGCTGGAGCTGTGACAATCCAAGCTTTATGCATTGCTGCTGCCCCTCCTGCCCAGACTGCTAGTGGAGACGTCTATCCTGGGAGCAAAACAAACAAAGCAACCCCAGCACAGCCCAAGGTGGCAGGGAGAACAAGCTGGCTTCATGGACCAAAATACTCTACACATTTATTTTTAAAATCAAGCCCAATGCTGCCGAAGGAAGCGGATTTCCAAAGGCAGCAAAGAAAGACACTATTGAAAGAAGCTAACAGAGGCCAAATCCTCGCTCTCTCAGCAGAGAATGAACGGACGAGTTATAACAAATGGCCCGCAGCAGCCGGAACATTTCCAGAGGGATCCTCCCAAGGCCCTTGGTTTTTTTAACAAAAGAAAGAGGTCTTTAAATGGGCATGCATGCAAGTCTCTAGCACTTTAAATACCGATCACCAGGCAGACTGTGCCAGAGTTCTCGCTTGACTGCAGTAACGGGACCGGATAGGTACGAGTGTTAGCAATGTCGGAAGTCCTTGGATAGGCGTGCGGGCTGTTGCCCCAGCCATTTTTAGAAGTGCCATGTAGCCCTGCTCAGCTTGGTCTAGGGGAACAAGTTCAAAAGTGACAGAAGCTTCCAGGGCCTGGTCTACACAAACTTTGTATTGGTTCAACTATGTCAGTTAGGGGGGACTTAACTGAAATACGTAAACCAGGACAAGCCCTAATGTGGACAGAGTTACGGGGCATTAAGGTGCCTTGCACCAGTAGTTTATTCTCCTTTCCATACAGGCACTTTTATACCAGTATAATTTTGCTCATACTAAAGCTTGTACCAATATAGTTAGAGCACTAAAACTCTTGTGACTAGACAAGACAGAGTCTCGTTGGAAGTCAGGAGCCTGCGTAACTTCTGCAAATGGGCATTAAGGACTTTAGAAAGTTTTACCCCTAACGGCAGCACTTAGCACCTGGCGAAGCCTCACCTGCACTAGAGATCCCAACATTGCAAGTGCTGGTGGAGCTGCAGCAGGGGGACTACTGCTGGCAAGTTTTAGAAAGTTTCCTTGGTGGAAACGGGGTCACAGAGGCAAAGAGGTTCAAAGGATGTTCCAAAAATCCTGAGTTCTAGATGACTCACACACACACACACACACACACACACACCTTTAATCCAGCTTCCCTGTGCAGCTGCATTACGACACAATCTTCAACTACATGATCAGATGATATTTTTCCCACAGGACCTCTGCCTCATTCAGGGCAAAGGACGGATGGTGCAAAATCAATGAACAGCTATTCAATATTGTTTTCTCCATATTGTTCAATGTATTGCCCTGGGCCTTATTTCCTGCACACTATTCAAACCCGGCTCTGAAGACAATGTTATTCATTGCCTCGCGGGCTCTTCTGTGGTGCCCATCAGTAGGGTATCTGAGTGCTTCACACACTGCAATTCCTTTTCCCAACCCCTGTGAGATGAGGAAATGCGATTATCCCCATTGGGGAGATTACTCAAAAAATATCAATTAATTGAGATGCCTAGCATGATATAGCACTTTGTGTGTTCAAAGCACAGCTCCCACTGACTGCAACTGCTTAGTCCTTCTTCAAATCAGATCCCAGGGTCTCAAGTCAGTTACCCAGAAAATGAGGAACACACAGTTAGTGACCTCCTGTGAAAAGTTTGGTTTAAGGTGATTTGACTAGCATCCCATAGGCACACTGTGACAGAGGCAGGGACAGAATCCAATTCTCCAGGGCAGCATCCTTTCTCTTCCTGCATCCCCTGCCGCAGCACTACAGACCTTCCACAACCGATGAGGCAGGGATCCTCTAAACAACAGCCTCCTTTGCGCACAACCCTGCTCCACCCCAGAGCAGGTCTATTTCTATTCTGGGCAATGAATGAGGCAGAGGTCCCGTGGAAAAAATCATAGAATATCAGGGTTGGAAAGGACCTCAGGAGGTCATCTAGTCCAACCCCCGCTCAAAGCAGGACCAATCCCCAGACAGATTTTTACCCCAGTTCCCTAAATGGCCCCCTCAAGGATTGAACTCATAACTCTGGGTTTAGGAGGCCAATGCTCAAACCACCGAGCTATCCCTACAATTGTGTAGTTAAAGAATGGGTCCTAAAGCATACACACAAGAGGACTGAATTATGGTTGCATGGGCAACTAAATAAGCAATACTGCCCAAAGGGGTTTTTAGTAATATAACCAAGCCTACACTAGGGGTTTTGCAAGGACAGCGGTGTCGGTTCCTCAGGTGGGGATATTTTTTCACATTCCCAGCTACGCCAGCAACACGTTTGTGTGTAGACCGGGCCCGACTTTCAAGCTCACACGGGAAATCAGTGGCAGAGCAAGAACTGAACTGTTTCCCCCAAATCCAAGACTAGTGCCTTCACGGCCGGAACGTCCTTTATCTCATTCACAAGCGGTCTAAAAATCCTGCCTGA
>NW_020713447.1:0-1136 GCF_002925995.2 Terrapene triunguis | reverse complement strand
CCTCAACAGCTGGAAGTGGCCCGGGCCTCCCTGCACCTCGGAGAGGGTCTGCGCCTGGGAAGGCAGGAACAGGGCACCCAGGGGACCCTGCCCGAGCCCTGTGCTAGCCCCAGGGCCTGGCTGGGCCCTGGCATCACCACATCTCCCAGCGTCTGGTCCCAGCCCCCTGCACAGGGCTGTTGGGCTCCTCCCAGCACTGAGAGGCAGCTGCCTCTGGGGAGAGGCACAGCAGCTCTGTGACACACAACAGTGTGGGGCAGGAAGCGAAGGGGAACCCAGCTGTGGCTCCCTGCAGGGAACCTGACCCCTGCAGCCCAGCACCCCCTGGCGCTACCAGCCCTGACAGAGGGGAGAGCACGCCCTGCTCAGCCCCTGTTCCCCGCAGCCCCACGCCCCCTGGCGCCGCACTGGACACTGGGGCCAGCCCTGACAGGGGAACACGCCCCTGCTGAGCCCCCCTACCCTGCAGAAGCATCAATGGCTGCCGCACCTGCCCTACCAGCGTCTGCTCTGGGGTCCCCGGTTGGGACTGGCAGGCGGCAGAAGGCTTCCAAGGGCGCTCGTCCCTTGGGGGAGGGAAGGATGGACAGACAGTTTTCCCTCAGCTTTGTGACATCCCCCAGCACTGGGCCAGGCTCTCGTCTCCAGCCCGTCAACGTGGTGTCTCTAGCTGCTGCGATTGTGGGCCCCCCCCCCCCCGGGCAGGGGAGGCGCGGTGTGGGCCCCCCAGCCTCCCCAGCCAGACCGAGCTCCTCGGCCTCCACTCAGGGCACCGAGGCCAGGGCGGGGAGTGGGCACGGGGCCCCAGTCCAGGCCGCGAGCTGGCAGGCTGGGTAGAGGGGAAACGCCTCCTCCAGGGTGGGCAGTGCCCAAGTCACTCCTGGTCCTGGTCACTTGGGTGCCCCAACTTGCTGTGGCCCTGCGAGGCAGCCTGCCCTGCTCTGAGGGGACCCTGGCAGAGTCACTCAAACAGACCTCCCTGCCCTTTCCACAACACGCAGCTCCCCAGCCCGCTCCGCTCTGCCCTCACCGCAACAACCCCACCGATACACACGCCGATCCTTGACGTCACCCCGACACATACACAGGCACCGCAACACCCCCTCCAGATACACACACTGATCCTTGACGTCACC
>NW_020713446.1:0-1210 GCF_002925995.2 Terrapene triunguis | reverse complement strand
CCTCAACAGCTGGAAGTGGCCCGGGCCTCCCTGCACCTCGGAGAGGGCCTGCGCCTGGGAAGGCAGGAACAGGGCACCCAGGGGACCCTGCCCGAGCCCTGTGCTAGCCCCAGGGCCTGGCTGGGCCCTGGCATCACCGCATCTCCCAGCGTCTGGCCCCAGCCCCCTGCACAGGGCTGTTGGGCTCCCCCCAGCACTGAGAGGCAGCTGCCTCTGGGGAGGGGCACAGCAGCTCTGTGACACACAACAGTGTGGGGCAGGAAGCGAAGGGGAACCCAGCTGTGGCTCCCCGCAGGGAACCTGACCCCTGCAGCCCAGCACCCCCTGGCGCTACCAGCCCTGACAGAGGGGAGAGCACGCCCTGCTCAGCCCCTGTTCCCCGCAGCCCCACGCCCCCTGGCGCCGCACTGGACACTGGGGCCAGCCCTGACAGGGGAACACGCCCCTGCTGAGCCCCCCTACCCTGCAGAAGCATCAATGGCTGCCGCACCTGCCCTACCAGCGTCTGCTCTGGGGTCCCCGGTTGGGGCTGGCAGGCGGCAGAGGGCTTCCAAGGGCGCTCGTCCCTTGGGGGAGGGAAGGATGGACAGACAGTTTTCCCTCAGCTTTGTGTCATCCCCCAGCACCGGGCCAGGCTCTCGTCTCCAGCCCGCCAACGTGGTGTCTCTGGCTGCTGCGATTGGGGACCCCCCCCCCCCCCCCGGGCAGGGGAGGCACGGTGTGGGCAGGGGCTGGATCCCCAGGGGGCATCCAGCCCCCCAGCCTCCCCAGCCAGACCGAGCTCCTCGGCCTCCACTCAGGGCACCGAGGCCAGGGCGGGGAATGGGCACGGGGCCCCAGTCCAGGCCGCGAGCTGGCAGGCTGGGCAGAGGGGAAACGCCTCCTCCAGGGTGGGCAGTGCCCAAGTCACTCCTGGTCCTGGTCACTTGGGTGCCCCAACTTGCTGTGGCCCTGCGAGGCAGCCTGCCCTGCTCTGAGGGGACCCTGGCAGAGTCACTCAAACAGACCTCCCTGCCCTTTCCACGACACGCAGCTCCCCAGCCCGCTCCGCTCTGCCCTCACCGCAACAACCCCACCGATACACACGCCGATCCTTGACCTCACCCCGACACACACACAGGCACCGCAACACCCCCTCCAGATACACACAGTGATCCTGGACATCACCCCAACACACACACAGACACCGCAACAACTACTCCTGTTACAC
>NW_020713445.1:0-5014 GCF_002925995.2 Terrapene triunguis | reverse complement strand
TAGCTCCCCACCGCCCCTAGCGGGTAGGCGGACCGACACCGATCACAAGTGGTGGAGAATGCGGGCAGCGCCCCCAATCCCTGCTGGAAGGGATTAGAGCAAGGAGGCAGAGACAGCCCCAAACGGAATATGGAGATGGAGAGGCTTATCAAGGCGCTGGCTGAGACTCAGCAGCAGCAGCAGCAACAACTCATACAGCAGCTGGGTACCCACCAGCAGCAGTTGCTTCAAACCTTGGGGGCCCAGCACCGCGAACAACAGACCCAATGTTTCCAGCAACTTGCCACCCTGTGGCCGAGCCCCGGTGGGCCCCAGCCGGGCGGGGCGAACACCCCCAACCCCCCCGCTCCACCAATCCGTCTGGCCAAGATGGGGCCGGAGGATGACCCAGAGGCTTATCTGGTGACCTTCGAGCGGGTTGCTGCAGTAGCTGGTTGGGCCCCGGACCAATGGGCAACCCTGCTTGCCCCCTATTTAACGGGGCCGGCCCAGAAGGCTTACCGGGGGCTACCAGACGATGAGGCCCGTGTTTACGCCAGCGTAAAAGCAGCTATCCTGGATGCCTTTGACATCACCCCGGAGACCTTTCGGCGACGGTTTCGGGGAAAGCCTTACCCCCCCCGGGTGCCCGGCCCCGGGCCGTGGCCCAGGAATTAAAGGATGCAGCGTGCCGATGGCTACAACCCGAGCGTCGAACTGTGGCTGAGGTGACAGAACAGATCATCCTCGAGCAGTTCGTGCATATCCTCCCGACTCCAGGGAGGGCGTGGGTGTTGCGGCACCGACCTCAAACTCTAAGTGCAGCTGTCACACTTATGGAGAACTTTCTAGAGGCCGAGGCCCCAATAGGACCGACAGCCCGACCCCCAAGTTCTGGATCCGGCGCTCAGAAGCCGGAAAGGGGGTCCACCCCCAAAGTCGACGTGCCAACTCGAGCCCGACGACCCAACGGAGGCGGCACTACTTTCTCCCGACGGCCCGAGGCTCCACAACCCACGCCATCCGGACGCTGGACCCGTCCATCGGGCCCCGGCCAACCCCGGGGCCACCCGGGTGACCCTGTACGGTCGGGGCGCACAGAGGTAGGACCCTGCTTTCGGTGTGGCGAGTACGGTCACCTGCAACGAGACTGTACAGCAATGGAATGCGATTTTGGCCGGGTGTACACCGGGGAGCGTCGGGCCCGCCCGCCGTCCGCGGCCAAATTGACGGCCCCCATGAACATTGCCGGGACACCCGTTGTGGGTCTAATTGATTCGGGCTGTGGGCAGACTCTCGTCCGCCGGTCCCTCCTCCCGGATACCGAGCAGAGCGTCGGGGAGGTACGGATACAGTGTATACATGGAGATGTTAAACCGTACCCCACCGTTCAGGTCCCTCTCACGGTGAACGGGGCAACCCAGTTAATGAACGTGGCGGTGGCCCCATCCCTGGCCTACCCAATCATCCTGGGCCGGGACTGGCCAGACTTCGTCGAGGTGCTCCGGTCCCTATCTCCGGAAGAGGCGTTGGAGGGAGCTTCCTCTGCGACGGACCCAGGCCCCGGGCTGTGTCCGGACCCCGGCGTTGAATCATCCCTTTCGCCCGGACAGGGCGGCCCGGAGACGGGGGGCCCCCCGGTGGACGTTAGGGACTTTAGCCGAGACCAAAGGGAGGACCCTACGCTCCGGTTTGCCTATGAACAGCTGGCACGGGTAGAGGGGAAGGTTGTGGAGGCCCAGCGGGCTACCCAATGGCCTAGATTTGAACTCAAGCAGGATCGTCTCTACCGCGTGGAGCAGGACCCTCAAACCCGAGAGGTCCGGACCCAACTCGTGGTTCCCCGCATTCATCGACGGGCGGTCCTAAGGCTAGCCCATGACATCCCGGCCGCAGGCCATTTAGGACCGGAGAAAACCGCGGCTAGAGTCCTCGCCAAGTTCTTCTGGCCCGGCGTCCATCGAGAGGTGAAGGATTACTGCGGGTCATGCCCGGACTGCCAACACGCCGCCCTGGCCGGGGTCCGGAAGGCCCCCCTGGTTCCGCTACCAACAGTGGGCGTTCCGTTTGAACGAGTAGCGATGGACCTGGTCGGACCCTTCCCGAAAAGTCAGGCGGGCTACCAATATATCCTTGTCTTGATGGACTACGCCACCCGCTTCCCTGAGGCTGTCCCCTTAAGGAGTATCACGGCCCGCACTATTGCAGCAGAGCTCGTGAAAATCTTCGCCAGGGTAGGTCTCCCTCGGGAGATACTTACTGACCAAGGGACCAACTTCACCTCTAAGTTGTTCCGTCAAGTATGTGCCCTGCTAGGGATTAAGAAACTGCAAGCCTCAGTTTACCATCCCCAAACGGATGGGTTAGTCGAACGTTTTAATCGAACCCTGAAGGGAATGTTACGACGCTTCCCCACCCAGGACCTCCGTCAGTGGGATCAACTACTTCCCCCTTTACTACTGGCGGTTCGGGAAGTTCCACAGGCTTCCACGAAGTTCTCTCCATTTGAGCTCCTCTATGGGCGAAGGCCCCGCGGAGTGATGGATCTCCTGAGGGAAACTTGGGAACATACACCATCCTCAACGCAGGGCCTCTTACAATAAGTCTTGCAGCTGCAGGAGCGGCTGGCCCGGGCGGGTGAACTTGCGAGGGAGAACTTAAACACGGCCCAAAGGGGCCAGGAGCAGCAGTATAATCGGGGCACCCAGGTCCGATCATTTGCCCCCGGGGACCGAGTTCTCCTCCTGCTCCCCTCGGAGGAATCAAAACTGTTTGCCCGTTGGCAGGGCCCGTATGAGGTCCTTCGCCAAGTGGGGCCTGTCAATTACGAAATCCGGCAGCCTGATCACCGGAAGGGAAAGCAGATTTATCACGTAAATCTTTTAAAACCCTGGCGGGAACGGGAAGGACTACTAATTGCCCCATACCCGCCTGAACCAGACCTTGGGCCACAACTCCCCGAAGAGTCTGATAGTGGGGAACCACAGCTAGCCGAGACGCTCACTGCCGAGCAGCGGGAACAAGCCCTCTGCCTAGTGAAGGCATTCCCCAGGACCTTCACCCCAAAGCCCGGACGGACTACGCTCGCCTACCATGCAATCCAGACCGACCCCGGGGTGGTGATCCGAGAGACGACCCGGCCATTGCCTAGGCGAATGCGAGAGGCCGTGGAGGAGGAAGTCCAGGCCATGTTGGAACTGGGTGTTATTGAGCATTCCCAGAGCGAATGGCGGAGCCCCGTCGTCCTCGTTCCAAAGCCAGATGGGAGCCGGCGGTTTTGTATTGACTTTCGGAGAGTCAACGACATTTCAAAGTTTGATGCATATCCAATGCCCCGCGTCGATGAGCTCCTCGACCGGCTTGGAGAAGCCTGCTATATCACCACATTAGATCTCACCAAGGGGTACTGGCAGATCCCCTTGGAACCCCGATCTAAGGAGAAGACCGCGTTTGCCACCCCTTCCGGCCTGTACCAGTTTACTCGGATGCCTTTCGGCCTCCATGGGGCCCCCGCAACCTTCCAGCGCTTGATGGATCGGATTTTGCAACCTCACACCAAGTACGCCGCCGCCTACCTGGATGATGTGGTTATCTATGGCAGTAACTGGGAGGAACACCTCAACCGAGTGGCGGCTGTCCTCCGGGACCTTCGCGCCGCCGGCCTCACAGCCAATCCCAAGAAATGCCGAATCGGGCGGGAAGAAACCACTTATCTGGGGTACACCCTGGGGCACGGACAGGTACGCCCCCTCATCGGGAAGGTTCAAGCACTCCAGGAATGCCAGGCACCAACCACGAAGAGGCAGGTGCGTCAATTCTTGGGCCTAGCTGGCTATTACCGGCGGTTCGTACCCCACTTTGCAACTATTACGGCCCCTTTAACAGAACTCCTGACCAAAGATAGCCCCCGCAGAGTGTGCTGGTCTGATGACTGCGAGCGGGCCTTTCGAACTGTCAAAGACCGCCTGTGTAGCGAGCCCGTACTCTTCAGCCCGGACTTTGATCGTGACTTCATTGTCCAGACCGATGCCTCCGGCGTGGGGCTTGGCGCGGTCCTCTCACAGGAGGTGGACGGGGAGGAGCACCCTAGTGTTTACATCAGTCGGAAACTGTTCCCCCGGGAGCGAAACTACTCCGTCCTGGAGAAGGAGGCCCTAGCTGTTAAGTGGGCGGTTGATGCCCTCCGCTACTACCTCCTCGGGGCCCCCTTTATACTGGTCACAGATCATGCACCCCTGAAGTGGCTCAACAAGATGAAGAACGCGAATGCCCGCCTTCAGCGATGGTATCTTACGCTACAAACCTACGCCTTCACGATCCGCCATCGGGCGGGACGGGATAACGCCAATGCGGACTTTTTCTCCCGTCTGGGGGAGGCTGAGGACGCCAGCTCCGAGGTTCGGGAGCTGGATTTGAGGGGTGGGGTATGTAGGGAGCCAGGGTGGCTGCCCTCCGAACCGGAGGTAAAAGGGCCTTTCTCTCAGCCGGAGTGGGCGGGGCCAGCCCAAGCTAGCTCCACCCCCCGGAAGGGGAGGGGTGGAACAGGAAGTATAAAGGGCGGGGCCCTTAGCTCAGTCAGAGCAGCACCAAGGAGGGAGGCAGACGCAGACCGCGGGCTGCTCCCTTCAGATCCTGCTGCCGCGCCAGGGGCGGCCCTGGACCAGTGGAAACCGCACCGGGAGGACGGACTGGGGCTGCCAGGACTGCCCGCTGCCGAGTACCCAGGGGAACTGGAAGAGCCGGAGTGGGAGCTGGAGCTGCCCGCAGCCAAGGACTGGGGGGAGCTGGAGGAGCCTGAGCCTGAGGGGGAGCTGGAGCTGCCAAGAGCGGACTACCCCGACGCACTGATGGGATCAGAGGGATCCGGACGAGCGATCGGGTAGGAAGTAGCCCAGGGACAAAGCTGCACAGTGGTGAGTCTGTATCACGGAGGGACCCCGCTGATCCAGTGGCGGGACCCTCGTCCTGCCACCGTCAGGGCCCTGGGCTGGAACGCAGTGGTGTAGGGTGGGCCTGCGTTCCCCTACCCGGCCGA
>NW_020713444.1:0-5092 GCF_002925995.2 Terrapene triunguis | reverse complement strand
TGTGGATTGCCACGGGCACGCAGGGGCGAAAGAAAATGCAGGCCTGTTATTTACCAGGCTGCACGTGGCAATAGACTATATTGGTAAGGGATGCAAGGAGAGTATGGGTCACGCTGCAAACTGCAGACACACACACACACACACACACAACTAAAATTAATCAATTTAAAGTTTTATTGGGGATAATTACAAGGGGTAAGGGAGCAGCGTTTGATTAGCTAATAGAGTTAATGAAACTTAAAACACACAATGACTAAAATATCTACTAACAATATTTATAAACAAAGATGCAGCAATTAGTAATAACTGATACTTACAAATACAAACCAACGCATAACGACCGGCAAACGTAGAAACTCTGTTTGAAACACGTGAGCTGAGAGAGAGGCTTCGAGGTGATCAGGCTCAGTTACGGGTGTACACAGGATACACAGGATTCGTTTTTCTTTCTCCTCTCCCTGCCTGCACATGGCAGGCAGCCCATAAAGTACCAACTATGACATCATAGAAGTGTCATAGGGGACGGGGCCCAAAACCTGTTTGTGTTCGTTTCTGATTGGCACAAGCAAAGTTTACACCAAGTAGGGGAGCAGGTGCCTCAAAGTCTGGCTTCGCCCCCAAAAGGTGAGGAAATGCATATTGCTTTAGAATGCGTGCAACACTGAATGACAAAAGAAGAGGCCAGGGCAATACCGGTATGGGCAAGTTTTACAGGATGCAGACAGGAACTCATCTCAACATGCCCCCGTGCCCTGGCCGAAATAGTTAGGCCGAAAACGTAAACTTCCGAGTCCGACTCCTCATCCCCACCTACGAGGGGATGCGCTTCGGGGGTGGAAGCGATGTAGGCCGAGGCAACAAACTTGTGAATGCAGGCTTTAATGAAGGCACATCCGAGACAGAGAAGAGCGAGCCCAACTAGAAGGGACACAAACAGGGATTGGAAATAGGATTTGTAGGGCGCAAGGCCAAGCCAATCCAGCCATGACCAAAACTGGAAGGACTCTCGTGACTCTCGGACAGTAGAGCTCAACGTTTGCAGGTCTTTAACAATTGAGGACAAATTAGGAGAAATAGAAGGCAAAGAAACGCAGCATTTATCAGCAAAGTCGGGATATACTTCAGCAAATTTAGTACAAAATGAGGAAGATTGTAACAAATATTGAATCATTAATCTATTTTGAATTCTATACTGAACAAGGGAATTTAACTGCTGATTAATTAAGGAGAGGCCCTTGCCCGTAGTATTAGCAAGCATTTCAATAGCAAGGGATTGAAACAGCACTTGATCACGTAACATCATATAACCAACAGGGTTAAAACTAACAATAGAGGAGGTGAGGGAGGAAGCTGCTGTTTGCAAACGAGTCCAAAAAGAGTGGGTACTACGATGGTGTCGGTGGCTAGATGGCAAGGTATAAATACCTCCGCCCTGTAGATACAGGGTGCCAATGGTGCATATACCCCGGGGATTGGGAGGAAGCACAGCAAATGCAACATTACCGCAAATCCAAAAATGACCGGGTCTTAAGGAAGAAACTGTGGTATGGTTCCACCCATTATTGGTTACAAAATAAAAGCTGGATGCACGATTGATACATGCAGCCTCAGCATGATGCATATGCTGGGCATGAAACAGATACGTATGTGTTATGGAGGTATAGAAGGTTCCAAAAAAAATATTATAATTAAGACGATAAGAACAATTAATGGGAGGGGGATAGGTAAAATTAAGAGTGGGTTTAGTTAGGGAGGTATTAGTATAAGAGAAACTCCACATAGAACAATTAGAATAAGTACTAACCCAAGTAGGGGCTGGGGTTAAACTATTACCAACAAAAACCCAACAATGAGATGCTGGAACTCTAATACTCTCAATTAAAGGAAAGCTATGATCACTTCGACCTGAAGCGTTAAGAACTGGAAACACATAAGAATTAAATTGTGAAGAACAATTATTCCAAACACTAGAAGCAGCCCACTGCACATAGGGGGAAGAACAATTCACACTAGAAATATTAAATGAAGAAAAATTATAAACTATTGGTACAAATTGAAAGGGTAATGGATATTTAGGTGAGAACTGAGTGGAGCAAACAAGACAATCTTCTGGACTCAGCGCTGACAGGGACTGGTTTCCGCTGACCTCCTGCACCCAGTAAGCGGCGAACCAGGTTTGTAGTCCACCTTCTCCTAAGGGCTCCGTGGGCAAAGATGTTGTGAGGGAGAGCAGCATAACCTGTAAAACAGAATAATACAAGCCCTGCTCAGGGGCATTAGTTTGTTTATTAAGAACTACGTTTGCTGAGCCAGTTATGATGAACTAGCTTGTCACCGGGGGTACTTGTAGCCACTAAGTAGGTGTTAGGGAACTTGCCGGCCCGGAGAATGGTGGCTTTTATAGGTTCTCGATGGCCGGAGGCTTGGGGTTCTGTAAGCCAAACCAGTTGGCCGGTGTTAAACACGGGGGACCAAGGCGGCTTAGGTGTAGGTGAAATGTGAGGCCAGCGAGAGTAACTTTTGTTGAGTGCGATAAGTACCTGGGGTAAAAATGAGCTCCAGTTTTTAAAATCAGGGTTGGGGTTTGCTGTTCACAGCATAGTCTTAAGGACTGCGATTTTTCGCTCCACCACACCATTGCTTTGAGGATGATATTTAGTATGGATGTGAAGGGAAGCCCCTCGGATTTTGTGGGGATAGGGGAAAATTTCCATGGCTGGGAGTTAATTACTTCGGGGGTATAGGGGGAATGATCGCCTACGGTTATAGGGAGGGCTTGCAGAATTTGATTATGCAGTTTAAATTTTTTAATATCTGAGACACCTAGCAGATTTTTTGATCCTAACAAGGCTTTTATTTTTCTTACGTATTTTTCGTGGGCAATTTTAACCCAAACCACGGTTTTTCTTGTACTGCATTGAGGCCTTGAACAAACATAAAGGAGCCAGTACGACAGTGGGGAACGTTGGGCTCAATAATGCTAACTTGAGCTCCAGTGTCTAATAAAAAGGGGGTGGGGGTGTCACCGTTAACTAACAGGGTGGCATATGGGCGTTCATCGGTGGGATCTTTAATTTGGGCCGGGCAGCATCCGGCCCCTATTCGTTTTTTGACCTAACATAGTCCTCCCAATTTTTCCAGCCTAGCTGTTCGGCTATATTTTGCTGCTCTTGGTCTGACATTTTACGCAGGGCTTCTTTGGGGATTCCTTTGTTAAGAAGGAAGCCAAATCGTGCCCGTTCAGCTTTAGTTCGCTCAGGATATTTTTGGGGATTAAACTGACTCTTTGGAGGGTCTTTTGGTGGCAAATCAACTGGGAGGACAACAGGCGGGGGCGGCAGTGACAACTTAATTTTACTAACTACTTCAAATAACGTTAAGATGGATCTGCAAACAGCCGCATGCAAGTGCAGCATGGCACCGGTGTCAGCTCCAGGGGCAGCTTCTAATGCTAAATCAACTGCCTCTGCTGAGACAGGAATTTGGGTGGGATCAGTAACATGTATAAAGGGTGTGGCCACCAATTGCTGTTGAACAGTTAAATTAAGTGGGTTTTGTAGTGGATCCCACAGGGCTATGGAAGCTCCTGCGATTGTCCATATTAAATCGTGTGGAGTAACTAAGGGCTTGTCTACACCCAGCCGCTAGTTCGGCGGCTGGGAATCGAAGTTCTGGGTTCGACTTATCGCGTCTGGTCTGGACGCGATAAGTCGAACCAGGAAGTGATCGCCGTCGACTGCGGTACTCCAGCTCAGCGAGAGGAGTACCGCGGAGTCGACGGGGAGCCTGCCTGCCACGTGTGGACCGCGTCTGAACCGCGGTAAGTTCGAACTAAGGTATGTCGACTTCAGCCACGTTATTCACGTAGCTGAAGTTGCGTACCCTAGTTCGACTTGGGGGGTTAGTGTAGACCAGGCCTAAGGCTCCTGGGGGGATATACAATCCTTTAAAACTGCCTTGCATTGCTAAAATGGCAGCTGCCGGGGTGGTAAGTGGCCAAATGCGATTATTTAATAAAGCATGACCCGGGAAGCCTCGTGCCCAATTGGCCGTTTTGGCTAAGATGCCAGCCTCCTCACGGTCCACCAGTTCTGCTCCGTGTTCTAAGGCTAGCCGCCCGACCCAAACCATTGGTGCCTCATCGGCTTTTCGTTGCGTTTCCTTTAAAAACTCTTTAAGTTCGGCCTTAGTATGTGTTCGCAGTTCAGTAACCCGCGTGGTGTTGCCTGTTTGTGCATCTATTTTAGTTTTAGTTATCGCAATAGGCAAAGCTTCTGCTACAGTTTCAGATTCAGTAAATTCTGGAGCTGTTGGCAGAGCTGGATACAGAGGAGTTTTAGAAGCTTCATATGGGGGTGGCAAAATTTTCTGAGAGGGACTTGGGGAGGGGGAGGTAGTGATGGGCTCTACCTTTTCTGTCTTCTCCTCATTATCATCTTTAGGAGAGCCTGGGGCTGCCTGTTTAGCTGCAAACATTGTGCCCCCGTGGAGGACAGAGCACAGATCGAGGGCCTTGCATATCATGCTAAACAGGACGGTAGAAACATCCTCAGATTTATATTCATCGGGTCGCAATTTTTTGGTTTTCTTAATTAAATCTAATTCTTTTATCATCTGGCATAATAATTTGTGTGCCGGATCAGCAGGTATTACCCGAGGTGGGGGAATCAATTTGGAAACGGTACCTCCGGATTTTCTAACAATGCGGCTACACTCTCTCCAAAGCTGAGAGGGATCTGCAGCACCGAGGTTCTCCACAGTCTCCGTGCACTGAGGCTGTAGGGAACAATCGGCTGGCTGACACCTAAAGCTCGGGTGGCACCGAAGGAGGCATCCCGTATCTGCCAGGGTTAATGGTACAGTATAGCCTTTTAGAGTTTTACCCGAGCCAAGGGAACAGATCCATTCTATTTTTGGATCAGTCGAATTTTGGCTAGTAAAAAGGTGAAACTGCAAATATTGGAACTGTTCAGTTTCATCATCTGCGTGGTCTGCAGCGTGCCACGGGCATGGCCCAACTCCCTTGCATCCTGTTCGTGACGCCATGTGGATTGCCACGGGCACGCAGGGGCGAAAGAAAATGCAGGCCTGT
>NW_020713443.1:0-1600 GCF_002925995.2 Terrapene triunguis | reverse complement strand
ACTGGCCTGGCAGCCAGGCAGACCCCCCCGGTGCAGCTGCGATGCCTCGTGCCAGGACCTGCCCCTTCACACACAGCTGCTGTGCGCTGGCCAGCGGCGGTGATTGACTGGGCCAGCCCCCGTGGAGTAACCCGACCTCCAGGTGACAAGGGCGTGTATTGCCGGGATGACGTCGGAGCCTGGCAGAGACGCATGCGCCCGCCCCGCCAAGCACAGACAGTGACAAGGGCACTTGGCAACCTCTGGTACCTGGGAACCGCAGAGCAGCTGGGACTCCAGTGAGCTCCCCCGGCTGCAAGCCCCAGGGCCAAGCGCTGGCCACACCCCATTGATGGGGGCTGGGATCATTTCTGCCACCTCCCTCCTTGTCGCTCTCTTGTCGGGCCGCGGCTTGGCCAGGTAGCCTGGCTCTGTAGGACACTGGCACATCCTGTGCCCCAACCAGGCTGAAGGCAGCTGACTGGGGGCTCCATGGACCAGAACCCAGCTCTGCGGCGCCTGGGAAACCCGCGTTCCCGCATCGCCACACAGAGCCCGGAGCAGTGTGCAGATTAGGCACCGCAGGAAGTACCGCCCAGAGAGCGACAGCGGCCTTCTGATTGGCCCATGCTCCCTATTTAACCCTGGAGGGTCCCCCAGGAAGTGGTCTGGACAATCTGGCCTGCGATGACTCCAGCCCTCACTGGGCTGTCTGGTCTCCAACCCCAGCCTGACACAGACTCTGACACCTGCCTATCATCACTCTGATCTCTGCTCGCGGAGCACCGCCTCATGCCATCCTGGCCTTGTGGGCACCAGCCCAGCTGTGACTGCTAGGCCAGACTGCCTACGCCCCCTACAGTTTGCCCAGACCACTCCGCAGAAGCCCCTTAGCAGGGATATGGAAGGGGCAGCTCTGCCACCACCCACTGGACCCCACGGGGCACCAGATCTGCAGGAGCGGGTGGTGCAAGTCCATGTGCTGCAGTCCCACGTGGCCCAGCTCCTGACAGAAAATCAGACACTCTGCAAGTGGCGAGTACGGTCCCAGGAAGAGAACTCCGGGCTCCAGGCTCGGGTTGGGCCACTGCCCTCTGAACAGGCCCCGCAGGACCACTACCCGAACACTTTGATGGGGACCACCAGAAGTTCAGGAGGTTCCTGAGTCAATGCCGTCTCCTTTTCCTGCTCCTCCCTCCGATGTACCCCACCGAGCAGGCCAGCGTGGGACTCTGCCCAGCTTGGCAACTGGAGAAGCGCTGGCGGAGCGCCCGGTGTTCACGGACTGGCACACCTCCCTACGACAGTGTGGCATCATTTTCTGTGACCTTCATTGTGTTCGCTCAGCAGAAACCTCACTACGTCCTGGGCCAGGGCGAGCTGCCCCGTTCCAGCAACTCGCGGCCGATGCTGTGTGGAACGAGGCTGCCCAACTGGACCAGAGTCGGTGTCGACTTAGTGAAGAGGTAAAGGATGAACTAGGCGGCGTTGAGACCCCAACCCGTCTTTGATTGACCTCTCTCTTCCCATTGACAGCCGGCTCCATTCGCAAAAGGAGAGGAAGGGAAACATGCGACCACCTCGCCCACAGCTCATGCCGAAAACCCCAGAGCCCAGCCAT
>NW_020713442.1:0-1106 GCF_002925995.2 Terrapene triunguis | reverse complement strand
CCCCCCCGGTGCAGCTGCGATGCCTTGTGCCAGGACCTGCCCCTTCACACACAGCTGCTGTGCGCTGGCCAGCGGCGGTGATTGACTGGGCCAGCCCCGTGGAGTAACCCGACCGCCAGGTGACAAGTTCGTGTATTGCCGGGATGACGTCGGAGCCTGGCAGAGACGCATGCGCCCGCCCCGCCAAGCACAGACAGTGACAAGGGCACTTGGCGACCTCTGGTACCTGGGAACCGCAGAGCAGCTGGGACTCCAGTGAGCTCCACCGGCTGCAAGCCCCAGGGCCAAGCACTGGCCACACCCCATTGATGGGGGCTGGGATCATTTCTGCCACCTCCCTCCTTGTCGCTCTCTTGTCGGGCCGCGGCTTGGCCAGGTAGCCTGGCTCTGCAGGACACTGGCACATCCTGTGCCCCAACCAGGCTGAAGGCAGATGACTGGGGGCTCCATGGACCAGAACCCAGCTCTGCGGCGCCTGGGAAACCCGCGTTCCCGCATCGCCACACAGAGCCCGGAGCAGTGTGCAGATTAGGCACCGCAGGAAGTACCGCCCAGAGAGCGACAGCGGCCTTCTGATTGGCCCATGCTCCCGATTTAACCCTGGAGGGTCCCCCAGGAAGTTGTCTGGACAATCTGGCCTGCGATGACTCCAGCCCTCACTGGGCTGTCTGGTCTCCGACTCCAGCCTGACGCAGACTCTGACTCCTGCCTATCATCACTCTGATCTCTGCTCGCTGAGCACCGCCTCATGCCATCCTGGCCTTGTGGGCACCAGCCCAGCTGTGACTGCTAGGCCAGACTGCCTACGCCCCCTACAGTGTGCCCAGACCACTCCGCAGAAGCCCCTTAGCAGGGATATGGAAGGGGCAGCTCTGCCACCACCCACTGGACCCCACGGGACACCAGATCTGCAGGAGCGGGTGGTGCAAGTCCATATGCTGCAGTCCCACGTGGCCCAGCTCCTGACAGAAAATCAGACACTCTGCAAGTGGCGAGTACGGTCCCAGGAAGAGAACTCCGGGCTCCAGGCTCGGGTTGGGCCACTGCCCTCTGAACAGGTGTGACGAACTGAGACTGTTCTTAGAGTGGTCTGTGAGTGCTGACAG
>NW_020713441.1:0-3103 GCF_002925995.2 Terrapene triunguis | reverse complement strand
AATCGCAGGGCGCCGGGGGTGCAGGGCCCTGAGTCCCCCCACACTCCTTGACAACTGGTGGCAGCGGTGGGATGTACTGCACCCCGTGGATGGCGCTTCCTGCAGTAAGTGACTGGGGAGCAGACGGTTATCACCCCTGGGAGTGTGTGACCAGCGAGAAGGACTTTTGCAGTAACAGGGTCCCCCGGGGGATCGCAGCGAGCGGTCCCGGGGCGGAGGAGTCTGCAGCTCGACCCTGGCAGAGAGGTGGTGACCTGAAGAGGGGCTGGCACACTAGGGGCCCCCCTGGAACGGTGGAAAGCGGAGAGCACAGGCCGGCGAGCGGCCAGCAGGAGGATGTATGCTAAACGACTCAAGAGCAACCTGGTGGAGCTGTGCAGGCAGAGGGGGCTGCGCATTGGGAGGTCCACCAAGGAACAGCTCATTGCCCGGCTGGAGGAGAAGGATCGCTTGGATGAACGGAGCCCTGTCCCTAAGAGAAGCCGCCCGGCGGATGCAGCGTGGGCCCCGGGGCCTGACATGGCTGGGAGGGGTCAGACTGCTGCCGAGGACATCCCGAGACCCTGCCTACCTATGCCTCGGGGAGGGGTTGGGGGAAGCCCAGCGAATACCGAGGGCACCCTGACCCCGGCAGCCAGCAGGGGATCGTCCCGGCGGAGCTCCCCGTCCCGGGAGCGGATGCGACTGGAATGTGACAGGGAGCTGAGACTGAAAGAGCTCGAGTTAAGGCAGCAAGAACTGAAGCAGGAGCGGGAAGAGAAGGAGAGACAACGTCAGCATGAGCGGGAAGAGCGGGTAGAACGGGAAAAACAGCGTCAGCATGAGCTGGAACTGGCCAGGCTGAGGAGCAGTGGGGCCCCAGCTGCGGTGAGCGAGGGGGGACCCAAGACTGCAAAGAGCTTTGATAAGTGCTTGCTGGCCCAGCGTAAGGAGGGGGAGGACATGGATACCTTCCTGACGGCCTTTGAGAATACCTGCGAGCTGCTCCAGGTTGACCCTGCAGACAGGCTCCAGTTTCTCATTCCCTCACTGGACCCCACAGCCAGGGAGGTGTACAGCCGACTGAAAGGGGCGGAGACAGGGGACTACGAATTGTTCAAAAAGGCCCTGCTCCGCGAGTTTGGGCTGACCCCTGAGACGTACCGGCAAAGGTTCCGGAGTCAGCGTAAAACCCGTGAGATCACATACCTGCAACTAGCCAACTGGGCGCAGGGGTATGCCCGCAAGTGGATGGCTGGGGCCCAAACTATAGAGGATCTACTTGGCCTAGTCGTACTGGAGCACGTGTATGAGCAGTGCCCATCCGACCTGAGGCGATGGTTGATGGACCAAAAGCCAGAGAACCCGCAGCACGCAGGCCAGTTGGCCGACGAGTTTGTGAACAGTCGGGCAGGGGATAACAGGGAGGAGTCCCAAAGGAACAGTCCCACCACAACGCAGAGCGAGAGTCACCATGGGACCTCCCAGCGAGGAAATATGGAGAACCCCCACCAAAGGGGAAGATCCAGCGTCAGGTCCATCCAACCCACTCGAGGGGACCCATGGAGCATGGTCTGCTATCACTGTGACCAGAGAGGTCACATACGGGCCCAGTGCCCCAGGCTCAGGGACAGACTGAGCAGACCAAACCCACAGAGGGTTGATTGGGTAGAGACCCAGCCGGGCGAGAGGCAGCACTCCCAGGAAAGGGGGGCTGGCAGAGTACCACCTGCTAAGGAGGGAGGAGAGCTCCAGGCCAGCTCCTCTGGGGGGCTGGATGCTCCAAACTCAGGGTTTTTGGTTTATACGGTGGGCGCGGGGCGGTCCCTCCGGAGTGAGTACCTTGTTTCCCTGGAGGTGGATGGGAGGCAGGTCAATGGATACTGGGATACGGGCTTAGAGGTGACACTGGTCCGGCCCGAGGTGGTGGCCTCAGATCAGGTGGTGCCCAACACCCACCTGACCCTGACGGGGGTGGGCGGAACACCAGTCAAAGTGCCCGTGGCGAGGGTACACCTGAAGTGGGGGGCCAAGGAGGGCCCCAAGGACGTGGGGGTACACCCGTATTTGCCCACTGAGGTGTTGATGGGGTGGGACCTGGAGGACTGGCCAAGCAACCCCCAGAATGCACTGGTTGTGACCCACAGTCAGAGCTGGCGAGGGGCACTGCGCCCTGGCCTTGGGGAGGGGCCTTGCCCAAGGCGCAGGACCCTAACCTGGTGGGGAGGGAACGCCCAGGGACACGGCTCAGGGAGGCTGCGGCTTCAGACCCAGCCGGCGGGAGGGAGCAGGTGGCCATCCCTGTCCCAGCTGCTGAGTTCCAGGCCGAGTTACAGACAGATCCCTCCTTGCGGAAGATAAGGGACCTGGCCGACCTCGGTGCGGTACAGACCATGGGGAGAGGTGGCCGGAAAAGGTTCCTGTGGGAGAAGGGGTTCCTGTACCGAGAATGGGCTCCCCCAGGGAAAATGGAGTCAGGGGGGATCAGGAGGCAGCTGGTGCTACCCCAGAAGTATCGCCGCCCGCTGCTGTACCGGGTCCATGACACCCCCCTCTCAGGGCACCAGGGAACCTGGCGTACCCAGCAGAGGCTGCTACGGAGCTTTACTGGCCTGGGGTCTTTGTTACTGTCCGGCAGTACTGCCGATCCTGTGACCCCTGTCAGAGGGGGAGGAAGGCCCGGGACAAGGGGAAAACGGCTGTAGGACCCTTACCCAGCATAGAGGAGCCTGTCCAGAGGGTGGCCAAGGTTAAAAGGGGGGCTCTGAACCAAGAGAGCCCGAAGCACAGACCTCCAGACTGGAGTGCTGGGAGAAGACCGCAGCCCAGTTGGAACCCCAGGGGTATTGGGGTGGGGAAAGGGCACAGGCCGCATAACCCTTCCCACATGCGAACTGCGAATGCCCTCGAGCAACCCCGACCTAAGGGGGGGGCGTGAAACTGGAGGGGCCTGGTGTAATTCTCACCAAGGAATGGGAGGGATGCTGGGGCACCCATGGGAACGGGGGTAGGTTCGAACTTCCCCGGGTCACTGGCTGAAGTGACCCCGCTCAGTTCGGTCTCGGAGGGGGGAGAGATGTGACGAACTGAGACTGTTCTTAGAGTGGTCTGTGAGTGCTGACAG
>NW_020713440.1:0-5149 GCF_002925995.2 Terrapene triunguis | reverse complement strand
GATGCAAAGTCACTTCGGACTAGGTTTATTGCGATCTCGGACACAATGGCAGTTCCCCGTAGATTACTTAGTCTACCGGGCATACTACGAGAAAGTGCCTCTTGGCAAGGACCCGGCTCAGTGGCGGGACTTTCCACTGCCCCCGTGGCCGGACAAAGACACCACCCCAGGGATACATTCTTATACACGGGTACAAACAAGTTACACATCACTCCTGACGTATTGAGGTGCAACCCCTTCACGTAGCAAGGTACAACCTCCCTACGTAGTAAGGTGCCGCCTCTCACCTTGTACATGTTGGTTCGATCAAAACAACTCTATCCATCATTTTACCCTTTTGCCCCTGTCATTGGGATGGGTCGGCCTGTTCCATGTTATCTGTGGAATGTTCCAGTATAGGAGTGTTTTAATATTTAGTGTCCAGTACTTTTTAGGTATGTATCTTTTTGTAGCATCAGCCCTTTCCTTGCCAGCTTCTGTGAGCAGGGCCTGCCTCTGGCTCACAGCTTAACTTTGCTTTATGTTAGCAAAGTCTTGACCATTACTTTAGTTCAGGCCTTAGGCCTCATACCAGGCCTCTGATACCAAGGTTTATCTCTCAGGGCCTTCTCTTACTACATTCCCCCACTTTTTGTCTTTTTAAGGGGAGGATGTTTACCCATCGTCCCGGAAAAGCATAATGCATGGACTAAAGATAACCCAGCGTGCTAAACACTGTTACGTGGTTACCTTATTTTACCATCCATACACTTATGCCCCATCTGTCTCTTTAGTCTGCACATTCCCTCGTACGACTGAGGGACAGATTTTATTATCCAATTTTATTTTTTAGTCCCTTATGGTGGGCCTGGGAATGTTAGGCCCGGGACCATGACTGAGGAATGTAGTATTATGATTTAGCCTTAGAGGCACTTCCAAATAATTAATATATATGAATTATATGGATATGGCATATATATTTGTAGTGTGTATGGGCATATATGTATAGTATGTACGTGTACATATGACACCACCTTATATCCAAGCATAACCATGTTTTTTCAGTCTGGTGTTGTACTCTGGTCCTTTTACTTTGGTAACACAGATAGAAACACACTCCTATTAGGGCAATTCCAGTTATCACCTGTCTCATCATTAGTAGTAGGCTGAGTGTTTTGAAATATTGGGATAGGGATTGTGATAGTGTGTCCCACAGTGCTATGTATATGCAAAGTAAAACAGAAATTTGGAGTAGTGACACTACCACTGAGGCCTTTATATATAAATATATTGTAATTAGTTACTACACAGTACTGTCCATTCATATTATAGGTTACCCTTATGGCTGGTTGTCACCCTCTGGTAAGCTTTATTGGGCAGGAAACAGAAGTGGCTAGCTTCTTTGTTCCACTGGATGCGCGGCTTTGCGATACACCAGTAGTTGACATAGATCCAGTTGTTTCTTATCGATGCTGTCTTCCAGATAACCTACTGAATGGACAGTAACCAATTTATTAAATAGTGCTGTGTCAGGATTTAGTATTGGTACCCAGACACTGAACAAGATTGTTTTAAATAATGTGTGCCTTAGTTAGGATGCAGTGTCATTGACCCAAATTATGACTGGTATTAACAGAGAATTTGTTTACCCAATTTGTAGTTACTATGTAACATTTTGTTTGTTTACCACTTTGTTTTTTTTCTTTGCCTTTACGTTGTTTGCTGCCATTTGTTTGTTGATTTTTACCTGTGTGTTGGTTAAACAGTTTAGCAAGGTTATGCATATTGTAAATGTTGTACAGCAATAATACAATACAGCAATAAGACAACAGTACAACAATAATACAGTAGTACAGCAATAATACAGTTGTTTTTACACAGTAACCAAGTTGAAATTAAATGATGGCTTATCCTTGTCCAGCTAGTGTTTTTTAGCTGATTGTTAACTTAATTGTCCATATATGGTAGAGGTGTATTTAACCAGTCTCTTATTTATAAAGCACTTCATTTTTCTGTTCTTGATGCTTGGGGGTTTTTCACTGTATCCTGATATCATCTGGTGTGTTCAGGGTGTGATATTTTCTGGCATCTTTGGTCTGTGGGATGCAACTTAAACAGCTAGTTAGTTAACATAATAAAGGGTTTTTTGTTTTGTTTTTGTTTTCAGTAACCCAAACTTAATACACAGTTTAACTTAGTTTGTTTACAATGTAATAAGAACAAGGTAATAGGGACCGAGCCTTTTATAACACAAGCTATACTTTTGCAATTGTTGTATAGACATTCATTTTCATTTGAAGTGCATTACTAATATTTTTATACGAAATGTAATGCTTAACGGCTAAAATAAATGCTCACAATCTTCCATGAGAAGGTGTATTGCTTTCCCTTGCTGAACAATTTGTTTCAGCAAAGGAGGAGTTAACAGAATTTTTACCAAGCTTTTTAGAGTTAATTTGCTTGTGATACCAATTTCACTCTTGTTAACTGTTTAGAAGCAGAACTTTAACAACCACTGCTTCCCATTAACATAACATAACAAAAGAAAAGCATATAAAATTAAACCAACTATAAAATTAAACCAAAATAAATTTTAAATACAGGTACATGCAAATACTTTGAGGGTATTTGAGGGTATAGTTTCATGATGCTTTGTTATGTTTGGGAGCCAAAGGTGGAAACCTGTTGAAATTGTTTGGTTAGCTTTATGCATAAATTGTTATTTTAAAACATTTGGGTTATGATATTCTTATAACTATATTTAAAAGTGCAAACAAGTTTATAAAAAGCCCAAACAAGAAATTAACATTTTGTTAATATTACTTTTACCTTAATGTTGAGGTTTTCCCTTACATTTTTCTTTGAATAACAAATAAAAAAAAAAAATCTTAAAAAACAAAAAACTGATTGATAAAAGAATATTTTTCTGTTTGCAATTGCATTATTTGTTGGGGCAGAAATATATGAAATATATGTACATATATTTGTAACTGAAACCTTTTTGAACTTTGCACAAAATATTGGTGCTAATAATACTATGATTATACCCCAACCATGATCTTAAAATAATGTGGTACCACATATATATACATTTTTTAAAAGGTATAAAATTAACTTTTGTTGCAACAAAATAAAAAAAATAGTCACGTAACACACACAACATACAACACACATGACATACAGGACAAACTTACAATTAACAACAAATGGCGCCAGAATTCTATTCATAACTATACAAAGTAAGACAAACAAAAATAAAAAATAAAAAGGGTTATATTTAAATAAACAAATTATTACCTTATTCAAAACTTGTTACATAAATTGTTAAAAATATATTAATATTTGCCAAATGTATTGTATTAATTTGGTAACAAGGAATTTTGCATTACTTTATATTTAACATTATTTTAGAACTCTGCTATATGGAAATAAGAAAAGCCCATGTTTCAAATATTAGTGAGTGGTTAGGATTAGAAGCAGAGTGTGCATTTCTGTTGCTTGGCAACCATATCTTCAAGAAAGTTAGGAATAATTCCAGCTGTTGCATTCCTGAAGGGTTAAAATACTTAATTTACTGGATTTATTTAAAGTAAAGTTTTTACCTTGTTTTCTTTTTGTTTCTTGTTTTATTCTGTTTTCAATTGCAGTATCTTTTGGAGGTTTCTGTAAAAACTATAACTTTTAACTTTTTAAAACAAAGAGAGAGAGCAGAATTGAGGAGAGGCGGGGGAAAGGGGGGGGTTGAAGAGCAACCTAGGAAGGTAGCGAGACCTGAGCCAAGAGAGATTAACTCTATCAAGGTATCTGAAAGTACAGGCAGCAGCAGCAAGTTTAGTAAACCGAGAAAGCATATAAAGGAAAAAACTTAACCGGTATGTAAAAATATTTGAGAAAGAATGTTCTATTTTCAGATATGAGCGTGGAGTGTGGTTCCGTGGGTTAAAGCAGTTGGGAACCTGCACAGTTAGGAACCGCGCCCCTGGTTTTTATCCTGGCTTTGAGAGGAGAATGGGGGTAGTTACCTGCTCTTGTAAAACCTGAATTTGTTCCCCCAATGTCTGTTGCTTTTGTGTGCATGCCAAATGGATGGCGGGAGTGCCCTTTTTTGCTGCAGTTAACTGGTTTTGGGCAACTCCATGTGTTAATGCATTAATTCTAGGTGTTAACCCACTTAATTTTGGTTTTTTACTTTGAAATTCTTTTTTATTCACTCCCCTGCGATCGAGTCGCAGCTCCTGTCTCCTAATGTGCTCTGTGAACTGTTTCATATTTTCCTTCATTTGATTTACCAATTCTGTGAAAGTATTGTTTGCTACTCTTTCCTTCTGTGCACTTACTTGTCCCGTTCTGACAGGCACCAGTCTAGGTCTCAGTTTAAGTTTAACTGGAACCTGGCTTTTATCATAAGGTGGCGGTTGCTGTGCGGTAGCCCCTGCCCATGGGTCATGACAGTATGTTTTAACAGAGTCATTCCACATGTCCCCATTGCAACATCCATCCCAACTGTCCCATGTTCCATCTTTTAACTTGGCAAGGGCCACCTGTTTCCATTTCTGTCCCCATTCCTCAGGCACTGTAAAAGCACTTGAAGAACACTGAACCCCAGGGGACAGTGCTTTTTGCTTCTGCAGGTTTTCTACAGCTGTTTCCAATTTTTTATTTTCCTGCTTCACTTGCTCGAGCATATCATGAGTTTGGACCGCCTGTTGCCCTGCTAACAGAGCTTGGGCTTTCCAGTGCTCAACTGCCCGGGTCATCTCTTCTATCTCTCCTGTTTTTTCTGTAACTTGTTTGGCCAGCATTCCAGCATGCTGTCTGAGCCATCTCACTACCAGAGACATAAGTTGCAGAATTCTTGCTTTTTTACTTTTATTACTGTTTCTCAGAGCCTCGGTTTCTACCATGGCTCTACATAAGCCAGTCCATGTTTCCCCACTCTCTTTTTTAAATTCATATGGACCCCCCTTACTGGCAATCCAGCGGGTCCAACAATTATCAAACTCCGTGGGGATCATAAGGGAGGGGATTAGGGGGTTCCCTAGCTCGAGGTTTACTGCCATGTTAGATAGCGATTCTTACCACGGCAGTTTCGCTTACTCACCAGATCAGCGGTCGGGGTCACCAGTGTTGTCAGATGCTACCGGTATGGTGCTCTGCTTTCTCCTGTGTT
>NW_020713439.1:0-1830 GCF_002925995.2 Terrapene triunguis | reverse complement strand
ATATAAAACACAGCATTAAAGTCTTTTACCTTCAATACCTCTACTTTAGAATATATATAATTATTATAATTTTTTGCACTGATTTTCATCCATTTTACTTTTTGTAACAAACGCTGATAAATTCCAAGGAATTTTTAAACAAAATAAAAACTGAAAACCAAGGGCCTTTCGCTATGGGATATCCTGACATGAGGCTTACTCAATCTCTCCTGTTGATGCTGTTCCACCATGAATAATTAAGGCTATGATTTTGTCATGGATATTTTTAGTAAAAGTCAGGGACAGGTCACGGGTAATTAACAAAAATTCACGGAAGCCGCAACTTGTCCTTTTACTAAAAACGTCCCTGACAACATGGGGAGGGAGGAGGGTCCAGTACCCTGCCCCCTGTCTACAGTGGCTGGGAGCTGCGGGGACCCACTGCCCTGCGGGGCTGGGAGCTGGGGCGGGGCGCCCTGTGGGGCTGGGAGCTGGGGAGAGGACCCCGGCTGCTCATGTTGGGTGAGCATCTGCGGGGGGAGCCCTGCCAGTGGCAGCAGCTAGGCAGCTCCGGGGTCCCTGCCAGCGCCAGCAGCTGGGGAGCTCCAGGGTTCCCGCGCCACCCACAGTGGCTGGGAGCTGTGGGGGGGTCCCTCCACCGCCAGCAGTGGGTGGTCAGCTGCAGGGCCCCCAATGTCACGAGATCTCTGGAAGTCAAGGATTCCGTGACATCCGCGACTTCTGTAACATAATCGTAGCCTTATGAATAATAAAGGCAAGAATCAGACTGTCAGAGAGAGAACAGGCACAAGAATGATTCTGTAGCCTCGTGGTTAGAGCATTCACACGGTAGGTGTGAGACCCAAGATCCAGTCCCCCTGCTCCGATGCCTTTTTAAAATTATTCGTCCACAGAGGAACAGTTTCAAAAGAAGAGCTTGAGAGAGCCCCACATGAGAATATCCCATAGTTCTGTGGTTAGAATACTCCCCTGAGAGGTGGCAGATCTCCCTTCTTCCCCTCATGTAGAAGGGGGACTTGACCCAGGGTCTCCTACATCCTAGGTGAGTACCCTAGCCCCTTGGCTACACCTTATGTGGGAAGATGTTGCCCTTTCCTCCCCCCAACTTCTTACTTAATTGGCATAGGTGCCAAACTCCAAGAGAGGAGGCGCCTCCCTGCAGCCTGGAGGTAAGCAGCTATCTCTGTGAGGGGGCGAGGCTGAGCACACACCCCTCGGCTTGGCACCTCCCATTGGCTACCTTAGGTGAGGAGCCGCCTAGCACACTGGTTTTTGTGAATCCCATTCTGAGGCGCCTGTCTCTCCCCATTCATTGTGTTGGGAGCGTCAGCCAGGGCTCCCGATTCTCTGTGCTGGGCTCTAACCCCTGGAAAGACAGCACTAGCCAGAGTACCCTTGTGAGCTACCTTTTCACAAAGACAATTTTTCTCTCTCTTTTCATTATTTTTAACATGTTCCATAATAGAGCTCATTGCCCGTAAAGCTATGTCGCGCCTTAATTCTCTAGTGTGCATTTATCTAAGTTCATCTGTAGCCCCTGACCCAAAGTACCTCACATGCACTAATTAATTTATCCTCACAGCACTCCTGAGGGGCCAACTGAGGCACTGAGAAATTAAATGACCAGCCCAAGATCACACAGGAAATCTGTGGCAGAGCCAGGAATCACAGACAACTTTCCAGACCCCAGGCCAGCGTCTTACCCACTAAACCAACCTTCTTCCTTGTGAAGGCCTGGAAAAAAGTTCCCAACAGAGCCAAAATGCACGGGATTTCAGTGGAAATTTCAAAGTGCATAAGGGATGCCCCCAAGCTGTAAACACAGCTATA
>NW_020713438.1:0-1811 GCF_002925995.2 Terrapene triunguis | reverse complement strand
CCAATATTAGCCCCTATATTTATCCAGAAAACAATTTTATATATATATAAATTAATTATTATAATTTTTTGCACTGATTTTCATCCATTTTACTTTTTGTAACAAACGCTGATAAATTCCCAGGAATTTTTAAACAAAATAAAAACTGAAAACCAAGGGCCTTTCGCTATGGGATATCCTGACATGAGGCTTACTCAATCTCTCCTGTTGATGCTGTTCCACCATGAATAATTAAGGCTATGATTTTGTCATGGATATTTTTAGTAAAAGTCAGGGACAGGTCACGGGTAATTAACAAAAATTCACGGAAGCCGCAACTTGTCCTTTTACTAAAAACGTCCCTGACAACATGGGGAGGGAGGAGGGTCCAGTACCCTGCCCCCTGTCTACAGTGGCTGGGAGCTGCGGGGACCCACTGCCCTGCGGAGCTGGGAGCTGGGGCGGGGCACCCTGTGGGGCTGGGAGCTGGGGAGAGGACCCCGGCTGCTCATGCTGGCTGAGCATCTGCGGAGGGAGCCCTGCCAGTGGCAGCAGCTAGGCAGCTCCGGGGTCCCTGCCAGCGCCAGCAGCTGGGGAGCTTCAGGGTTCCCGCGCCACCCACAGTGGCTGGGAGCTGTGGGGGGTCCCTCCACCGCCAGCAGTGGGTGGTCAGCTGCAGGGCCCCCAATGTCACGAGATCTCTGGAAGTCAAGGATTCCGTGACAGCCGCGACTTCTGTGACATAATCGTAGCCTTATGAATAATAAAGGCAAGAATCAGACTGTCAGAGAGAGAACAGGCACAAGAATGATTCTGTAGCCTCGTGGTTAGAGCATTCACATGGTAGGTGTGAGACCCAAGATCCAGTCCCCCTGCTCCGATGCCTTTTTAAAATTATTCGTCCACAGAGGAACAGTTTCAAAAGAAGAGCTTGAGAGAGCCCCACATGAGAATATCCCATAGTTCTGTGGTTAGAATACTCCCCTGAGAGGTGGCAGATCTCCCTTCTTCCCCTCATGTAGAAGGGGGACTTGACCCAGGGTCTCCTACTTCCCAGGTGAGTACCCTAGCCCCTTGGCTACACCTTATGTGGGAAGATGTTGCCCTTTCCTCCCCCCAACTTCTTACTTAATTGGCATAGGTGCCAAACTCCAAGAGAGGAGGCACCTCCCTGCAGCCTGGACGTAAGCAGCTACCTCTGTGAGGGGACGAGGCTGAGCACACACCCCTCGGCTTGGCACTTCCCATTGGCTACCTTAGGTGAGGAGCCGCCTAGCACACTGGTTTTTGTGAATCCCATTCTGAGGCGCCTGTCTCTCCCCATTCATTGTGTTGGGAACGTCAGCCAGGGCTCCTGATTCTCTGTGCTGGGCTCTAACCCCTGTAAAGACAGCACTAGCCAGAGTACCCTTGTGAGCTACCTTTTCACAAAGACAATTTTTCTCTCTTTTCATTATTTTTAACATGTTCCATAATAGAGCTCATTGCCCGTAAAGCTATGTCGCACCTTAATTCTCTAGTGTGCATTTATCTAAGTTCATCTGTAGCCCCTGACCCAAAGTACCTCACATGCACTAATTAATTTATCCTCACAGCACTCCTGAGGGGCCAACTGAGGCACTGAGAAATTAAATGATCACACAGGAAATCTGTGGCAGAGCCAGGAATCACAGACAACTTTCCAGACCCCAGCCCAGCGTCTTACCCACTAAACCAACCTTCTTCCTTGTGAAGGCCTGGAAAAAAGTTCCCAACAGAGCCAAAATGCAAGGGATTTCAGTGGACATTTCAAAGTGCATAAGGGATGCCCCCAAGCTGTAAACACAGCTATA
>NW_020713437.1:0-5384 GCF_002925995.2 Terrapene triunguis | reverse complement strand
CCTACATTTGAACCCTAAAGTTCAAAGTGGGGATCCAGCCTTGACATGGTGGCATAGCGGTGGGATACATTTTAAACCCAAAGCCAGTAAGAGATTTTTTTTTCCTTCTAGCTGCTTGGAAAGCAGAGCTGAAGGTAGATGCATATCTTATCTCTCCTTGCCTGAAGGCAGAGGTGTTAAGTTTTTTTTTTAACAAGGGGCTTTGTTAAGAGAAGGGTTCAAAGGGAGCAAACTTTGACTGACTGGTAAAGGTAATTTACAGGCTGAATTGTTTTTTTTTCTTTTTACATCCTCGGGAGTAGCTTGTTAGAAAGTCTCTGTTAACTCAGCAGCAGCCAGAGCTAAGTACATCCCAGTTTCAGTCAACTGCAGAGGGTGTGACCCAGCACAAGAAAACAGGAAAATGACTGCCAAAGAAGTAACTAACAAAATAGAACTGGCCAGACTAGAAGCAGAAGAAAACGAAAGAAAACATCAGAGACTGCTTGAAATTAAAAAACTCGAGGCAGAGCAGCATGAAAGAGAAGAAAAAGCCAAACAGGAGGCCCACAAGAGAGAGATGGAGCTGAAAGAAAAAGAGATGGAACTGGAAGCAGCAAGGACTAGGCAGAATGCAGCAGACCATCCTAACAACTCCTCTCCAGGTACCACTTCCCAGCCCAGGAAATTCCCCACCTACAAGGCAGGCGATGATACTGAGGCCTTCTTAGAAAATTTTGAAAGGGCCTGCCTTGGATACAACATCCCTCTAACCCAGTACATGGTAGAGCTGAGACCGCAGCTCAGTGGACCCTTAGCAGAGGTGGCGGCTGAAATGCCTAAGGAACACATGAACAGTTATGAACTTTTTAAAAACAAGGCCAGAATCAGAATGGGGCTAACACCTGAGCATGCCCGTCGGCGGTTCAGAGCCCTAAGGTGGAAACCCGATGTGTCATTTACCCGACATGCCTACCACATTGGGAAAAATTGGGATGCCTGGATATCAGGAGCAAATGTTAAATCTACGGAAGAGTTGCCCTTCCTATTGCAAATGGAGCAGTTTTTAGAGGGTGTTCCTGAGGGAATAGAAAGGTACATCCTAGATGGGAAGCCCAAAACTGTAACCGAGGCGGGGGAGATTGGAGCCAAATGGGTGGAGGTGACAGAAAAGAAAAAAGCTAGTAGCAGTTGGAGCGAATATCAGAAGGGGCAAGCCGAAACAAAACCTTACCACCGGGGACAACCCAAGGCCCCACCCACATCCCAAGGGAAACCCCAGACGCCTTCTCACCCCACCACACCAGTCTCCATCAACCAACATCGCCCCGGTGATACCTTAGCAGGGCGATGTTTTAAATGTAATGAACTGGGGCATATAAAGGCTCACTGCCCCAAGAACCCTAACCGATTACAGTTCATTACACCCCAATCACACCAAAGATCCCCAGACCCAGATGCCTCTCTCATACCCTCGGAGCGAAGGGAAACCTTGAGAGTGGGCGGAAAGAAGGTTATCGCTTGGAGGGATACTGGGGCACAAGTGTCAACTATCCACCAATCCCTAGTGGACCCCAAACTCATCAACCCGGAGGCTACAGTGACAATTCAACCCTTCGTGTCACAGTCTGTAACCTTGCCTACAGCCCAGTTGCATGTCCAGTACAAGGGCTGGGCAGGAATGTAGACTTTTGCAGTCTATGACAATTATCCCATCCCCATGCTGCTGGGGGAAGACTTGGCCAACCATGTGAAGCTAGCCAAGAGGGTGGGAATAGTCACCCGCAGCCAGGCTAAGCAAGCTTCCACCCCCATCCCTGTTCCTGAGCCGTCCACCAGGGCCCCGTCTGTGTTACCGGAGACCCAAACACAGGTGGTGGAACCGGATCCCCTGCCAACGACTGCAACAGCCGTAGTGGATCCAATCCCAGAGACCCAGCCAAAGCCAGTCCCGGAACCGGAACTGGCAACGCAACCAGCACCAGAACCATTGCCGGCACTGAGTCCAGCGCTTGCAAACCCGTCTACAACTCCAATGCCAGAGGGCACCAGCGAGCCTGAACTGGCGGAAGCAGCAGATAACCCTACCCAAGAGGCTCAGCCAGAGCCTGAGATACCACATAGTGCACCAGCGGACAGCGGTTCACGGTCAGTGGAAACAGCCCCAGCACCTGCATCGCTTCCAGAGGGACCAAGCCCCAGTCCACAGTCCAAGGAGGAACTGATGTCTCCAGCATCAAGGGAACAGTTCCAGGCCGAGCAGGAAGCAGATGACAGCCTTCAGAAAGCTTGGGCGGCGGCACGGAGCACCCCACCGCCTCTCAGCTCTTCTAACCGATCCCGGTTTGTTGTAGAACAAGGACTTTTATACAAGGAAACTCTTTCCGGTGGGCACCAGGAAGACTGGCATCCTCAAAGACAGTTGGTGGTTCCCACTAAGTATCGGGTAAAGCTCTTGAGCTTAGCCCATGATCATCCCAGTGGCCATTCTGGGGTGAACAGAACCAAAGACCGGTTGGGGAAGTCCTTCCACTGGGAGGGAATGGGCAAGGACGTTGCTAATTATGTCCGGTCTTGTGAGGTGTGCCAACGAGTGGGAAAGCCCCAAGACCAGGTTAAAGCCCCTCTCCAGCCACTACCCATAATTGAGGTCCCATTTCAGCGAGTAGCTGTGGATATTCTGGGTCCTTTCCCAAAGAAGACACCCAGAGGAAAGCAGTACGTACTGACTTTCATGGATTTTGCTACCCGATGGCCGGAAGCTGTACCCTTAAGCAACACCAAGGCTAAAAGTGTGTGCCAGGCATTAGCAGACATTTTTGCCAGGGTAGGGTGGCCCTCCGACATCCTTACAGATTCGGGAACTAATTTCCTGGCAGGGAACATGAAAACCCTGTGGGAAGCTCATGGGGTGAATCACTTGGTTGCCACCCCTCATCACCATCAAACCAATGGTCTGGTGGAGAGGTTTAATGGAACTTTGGGGGCCATGATACGTAAATTCGTAAATGAACACTCCAATGATTGGGACCTAGTGTTGCAGCAGTTGCTTTTTGCCTACAGGGCTGTTCCACATCCCAGTTTAGGGTTTTCACCATTTGAACTTGTGTATGGCCGCGAGGTTAAGGGGCCATTACAGTTGGTGAAGCAGCAATGGGAGGGGTTTACGCCTTCTCCAGGAACTAACATTCTAGACTTTGTAAGCAACCTACAAAACACCCTCCGACACTCTTTAGCCCTTGCTAAAGAAAACCTAAAGGATGCTCAGGAAGAGCAAAAGGCCTGGTATGATAAACATTCCAGAGAACGGTCCTTCAAAGTAGGAGACCAAGTCATGGTCTTAAAGGCGCTCCAGGCCCATAAAATGGAAGCGTCGTGGGAAGGACCATTCACGGTCCAGGAGCGCCTAGGAGCTGTTAACTATCTCATAGCCTCCCCCACCTCCAACATAAAGCCTAAGGTATACCATGTTAATTCTCTTAAGCCCTTTTATTCCAGAGAATTAAACGTTTGCCAGTTTACAGCCCAGGAAACAGATGACGCGGAGTGGCCGGCAGGTGTCTACTACGAAGGAAAAAGGAATGGTGGCGTGGAAGAAGTGAACCTCTCCACGACCCTGGGACGTCTGCAGCGACAGCAGATCAAGGAGCTGTGCACAAGCTTTGCACCGATTTTCTCAGCCACTCCAGGACGGACCGAACGGGCATACCACTCCATTGACACAGGTAATGCTCACCCAATTAGAACCCCACCCTACCGGGAGTCACCTCATGCCCAAGCTGCTATACAAAGGGAGATCCAGGACATGCTACAGATGGGTATAATCCGCCCCTCTACCAGTGCATGGGCATCTCCAGTGGTTCTAGTTCCCAAACCAGATGGGGAAATACGCTTTTGCGTGGACTACCGTAAGCTAAATGCTGTAACTCGTCCTGACAACTATCCAATGCCACGCACAGATGAGCTATTGGAGAAATTGGGACATGCCCAATTCATCTCTACTTTAGACTTAACCAAAGGGTACTGGCAAGTACCACTAGATGAACCCGCTAAGGAAAGGTCCGCCTTCGTCACCCAGGCAGGGGTGTATGAATTCAATGTACTCCCTTTCGGGTTGCGAAATGCACCCGCCACCTTCCAAAGACTTGTAGATGGTCTCCTAGCGGGATTGGGAGAATCTGCAGTTGCCTACCTCGATGATGTGGCCATTTTTTCTGATTCATGGACAGAACACCTGGAGCACCTGGGAAAAGTCTTCGAGCGCATCCGACAGGCAGGACTAACTGTTAAGGCTAAAAAGTGTCAAATAGGCCAAAACAGAGTGACGTACCTGGGGCACCAGGTGGGTCAAGGAACTATAAATCCCCTACAGGCCAAAGTGGATGCTATCCAAAAGTGGCCGGTTCCAAAGTCAAAGAAACAGGTCCAATCCTTCTTAGGCTTGGCCGGATATTATAGGCGATTTGTACCACACTACAGCCAAATCGCCGCCCCGCTGACAGACCTAACCAGAAAGAAACAGCCAAATGCAGTTCAGTGGACTGATAAGTGTCAAAAGGCCTTTAACCAGCTTAAGGCAACACTCATGTCTGACCCTGTGCTAAGGGCCCCAGACTTTGACAAACCGTTCCTAGTAACCACAGATGCTTCCGAGAGAGGCGTGGGAGCAGTTTTAATGCAGGAAGGACCGGATCAAGAATTCCATCCTGTCGTGTTTCTCAGCAAGAAACTGTCTGAGAGGGAAAGCCACTGGTCAATCAGCGAAAAGGAATGCTACGCCATTGTGTACGCGCTGGAAAAGCTACGCCCATATGTTTGGGGACGGCGTTTCCAACTACAAACAGACCATGCTGCGCTACAGTGGCTTCATACCGCCAAGGGAAATAACAAAAAACTTCTTCGGTGGAGTTTAGCTCTCCAAGATTTTGATTTTGAAATACAACACATTTCGGGAGCTTCTAACAAAGTGGCTGATGCACTCTCCCGGGAAAGTTTCCCAGAGTTAACTGGTTAACAATTGTTCTTGGAATGAAACATATTGTTAGTTTTTATATAATCAGTAGTATGTCTAAAGGTACATGTGTCTTATTAACTCTGTTTTCTCCTAGAACTCCAGGAAGAAATCACAGCCAGTGTGGAACCGAACGTCCAGCACTATCTGTGATTTGGGGGGCGTGTCATAACTATAAAGGGAAGGGTAACAGCTCTCTGTGTACAGAGACTCCAAATCCTTTTACCTGTAAAGGGTTAAGAAGCTCGGGTAACCTGGCTGCCACCTGACCCCAAGGACCAATAAGGAGACAAGATACTTTCAAATCTTGAGGGGGGAAAGGCTTTTGTGTGTGCTCTTTGTTTTAAGGGTGGTTCGCTCTTGGGACTGAGAGGGACCAGACATCAATCCAGGT
>NW_020713436.1:0-1338 GCF_002925995.2 Terrapene triunguis | reverse complement strand
TCCTGCCAGCCCCTACTCAGCCATCCAACTAACCAACCACCCAGCCATCCAGCTCCCACCCAGCCATCCAACTAACCAACCTGTCCAGCCATCCCCTATTCAACTATCCAACTAACAACCACCCATCCAGCCAGCCCTTACCCAACCATCCATCTAACCAATTGCCTTTCCTGCCAGCCCCTACCCATCCATACAACTAACCAATTACCTGTTCAGCCATCCCCCTACTCAGCCATCCAACTAACTAGTCACCTATCCAGTCAGCGCTTCCCATCCATCAAATTAAACAACAATCCACCAAGCCAACCTCTACTCAGCCGTCAAACTAACCAACCATCTGCCCAGCCAACCACCTACCTAGCCAGCCAATCAACCACCCACCTATCCTATCACCCACTCAACCAAACAGCCACCTATTCACCAGTCTACCCACAAATCAACCATTGAGCCAGGCATCTGTGCACCTAACCAGCAAAGCAAACAATCATTCAGATACAATGTTCCTTCACTCCCAACAGACAGCCACCCTCCTGTCCAAAGAAACAGCCACTCACCCACCTATCCAAACAACTCTCAACTACCCCCTAACAACCACTCATCTGCACCTCTAACCAGCTAACTAACAAATCACTCATCCACCCACCCAAATAACCACTCGCCCACCCACCCAATTAACCACTCGCCTATCCACAACCAATCAGCCGACTGATCACCCAGCTGCTTGTCTAATCAGCTCACCACTTAAGCATGTACCAACCCATCCTACCATCACCAACAAACCACTCTTCGAGCCAATCAGCCAATTCCCCAGCTAGCCCCTCACTTCAGCCTGTCCTCCCAACTAGCCAACTCCAACTGCCCATCCGAACAGCCACTCAGCATGCCAGCCAGCCAGCCATGTACCCACCCATCCAACCACACACCTCTCTGGCCAACTAGGCGGCCAGGTACTACGGAGATGGGAGCCATATAAGCATGTAGAGAAACAGAACCATCCACTCACCTGTCCAACCACCTATCTATCCAATCAACCAGCCAATCATCTATCCAGCAAACCAGCCACCTGCCCTGTTAGCCGTACCTGACCCTCTGTGTCAGAGACCCCGCAACAGACTTTCAATAGGGACTGGTCACATGGACAAAGCTGGTCCTGCTGAGCCCCATGGCCAGAGCACTCCGTGAGGACAGGTGGCGGTTTGGGGGCTCAGACAGCTCCCCTCTGCCAAGAGATGGCTCTGAATGGCCCTTTCCCCCCAAGTGTGACAGTGAAAATCAGCCCCACACCATGAGCAGCACTGGCAGCTGGACACCAGGGTCCAAAGCCCCACGCCCTGGAGG
>NW_020713435.1:0-1306 GCF_002925995.2 Terrapene triunguis | reverse complement strand
AACCACCCAGCCAACCAGCTCCCACCCAGCCATCCAACTAACCAACCTGTCCAGCCATCCCCTATTCAACTATCCAACTAACAACCACGCATCCAGCCAACCCTTACCCAACCATCCATCTAACCAATTGCCTTTCCTGCCAGCCCCTACCCATCCATACAACTAACCAATTACCTGTTCAGCCATCCCCCTACTCAGCCATCCAACTAACTAGTCACCTATCCAGTCAGCCCTTCCCATCCATCAAATTAAACAACAACCCACCCAGCTAACCTCTACTCAGCCGTCAAACTAACCAACCATCTGCCCAGCCAACCACCTACCTAGCCAGCCAATCAAACAACCACCCACCTATCCTATCACCCACTCAACCAAACAGCCACCTATTCACCAGTCTACCCACAAATCAACCATTGAGCCAGGCATCTGTGCACCTAACCAGCAAAGCAAACAATCATTCAGATACAATGTTCCTTCACTCCCAACAGACAGCCACCCTCCTGTCCAAAGAAACAGCCACTCACCCACCTATCCAAACAACTCTCAACTACCCCCTAACAACCAGTCATCTGCACCTCTAACCAGCTAACTAACAAATCACTCATCCACCCACCCAAATAACCACTCGCCCACCCACCCAATTAACCACTCGCCTATCCACAACCAATCAGCCGACTGATCACCCAGCTGCTTGTCTAACCAGCTCACCACTTAAGCATGTACCAACCCATCCTACCATCACCAACAAACCACTCTTCGAGACAATCAGCCAATTCCCCAGCTAGCCCCTCACTTCAGCCCGTCCTCCCAACTAGCCAACCCCAACTGCCCATCCGAACAGCCACTTAGCATGCCAGCCAGCCAGCCATGTACCCACCCATCCAACCACACACCTCTCTGGCCAACCAGGCGGTCAGATACTACGGAGATGGGAGCCATATAAGCATGTAAAGAAACAGAACCATCCACTCACCTGTCCAACCACCCATCTATCCAATCAACCAGCCAATCATCTATCCAGCAAACCAGCCACCTGCCCTGTTAGCCGTACCTGACCCTTTGTCAGAGACCCCGCAACAGACTTTCAATAGGGACTGGTCACATGGACAAAGCTGGTCCTGCTGAGCCCCATGGCCAGAGCACTCCGTGAGGACAGGTGGCGGTTTGGGGGCTCAGACAGCTCCCCTCTGCCAAGAGATGGCTCTGAATGGCCCTTTCCCCCCAAGTGTGACAGTGAAAATCAGCCCCACACCATGAGTAGCACTGGCAGCTGGACACCAGGGTCCAAAGCCCCACGCCCTGGAGG
>NW_020713434.1:0-1079 GCF_002925995.2 Terrapene triunguis | reverse complement strand
GTTCTAACCACTAAACCCCACTCCCCTTCCACCTGTAAAGAGAACCCGGGAGTCCTGGCTCCCAGCCCCCCTGCTCTAACCACTAAACCCCACTGCCTGCACTCTGCGCCTGAGACCCCTGAACAGAACCCAGAAGCTACGAGGCCTCGACCCGTCCTCCAGGCCACACAAAAGCGAGCAGAGCGCCCCAGAGCCGGAACTGCAGCAGCCGGGGGGCAGGAAAGCTGGGGGCAGGCGTCAGCTGGGGAAAGGAGCAGATGCTAGAGCCGCAAGCGGCCTTTGGGCACCAGGCCAGAAGCCTGGGCGGGAAGAGAGAGACAATGGGGCGTTGTCTCCACAGGAGCAGCTGGGGCGGGGGGAGGTTAATGGGGAGACATGAGCTGGGTCAGAGGAGACACACAAACACACATGGTCCCCGTGGGGGAGAGGAATCCAGTGTAAAGGCTGGCAAGAAATCTCCCCCGGAGAAGGATCCCAGGAGGAGGGACGGTGGTACGGTGATCCAGCGTAAAGAGGTGGAAGTTGTTCCCGGGGGGGAGGAATCCAGTGGGTGGCGGGAGAAGGGGAAGAGAGAATCTAGTCCTAAGAGGATCCCCTAAAGCCGGGGTTCTCCACCAGGCGTACGCATACCCCTGGGGTCCATCAACTCCGCCTCATTTTACAACAGGCTGCATAAACAGCACTAGCGAGGCCAGGACAAACTAAAATTTCCGACAGCCAATGACTCGTGTAGACGACCCACCGAAACGGAAGTACAATGTTGATATTCCGGTGGATTTCTTTTAGAAGACTGTGGTCAAAATGAGAACGTCAGCCACTCGGCAGGGCTAGCGCGCTGGGCCACTTTGGTCTTTTGAGGTCTGGTTTGGCAAGCAAGTCGGTCTTAAGCGAGGTGCAATTTGGGGGTGCGCGAGAGTCGCGAAAGGGGGACAGGCGTCTGGACAGGTTGAGAGCCGCTGCCCTAGAGATCCTAGGGAAGGAATCCAAAGAGAGCAGAAAGTTGGAGGGGCAAAGGGATGGAGTGGGAGGGGAGAAAGGGCCCCAGCGTAGGAGTGGAGGGTAGATTTCAAGGGATCTAA